>NC_056747.1:93097977-93267977 GCF_019279795.1 Protopterus annectens
GTACTTTTTGTCTATTGAGCTTGAGGCCATGGCTTTGACACCAGGCATCTGTCTCAGTGAGGCCCTTTTGTAGGATTTCCACATCATTAGGAGATTTGATTATGGCTCCTAGTTTGCAGTCATCTGTGAACTTTGTTAGCCAAAGACCTTCTGTGTTAGCCTGTACTTCAGAGAAGTAGATACCAAACAGGAGAGGACCCAGGACTGAACCCTGTGGTACTCCACTTGTCACTGGTCTGAAGTTGGATTTAGAATCTGCTACTTTCACAGTGTGGGTTCAGTGAGCCAGTTGACAACCCATCTTGTGACATAGGGATTTATACCTAGTTTAGTGAGTTTGTCTTTTGTTTGTTATTTTTAATGACCTAAACCAAAACCACCCACTTTACAAGAGGCAGTTCTATGAAACAGATCATAATAATTGGAGAGTATCCTCTGCACATTAAAGTAATGCATATACTAGAGTAAATAAGGCACCAAAAATGCAACAAAAATACTCAGATTAGCTGGAAAAAAAAAAAATATATATATATATATATATATATATATATATATATATATATATATATAAAGAAAACCAGTTGTATACCTAAATTCTCACAATTACCTTTAATGATGTAAAGAAAGTACACTGCACAGTTGGTTAGGCACCACATAAAAAAGAAACTGCATCTCCATTAACACACCAAAAATGACTGTTACGGCTTAAACAACAAAAGAGGCCACTGGTATTCTGCTGTTTCAGCTTATATGATATGTGCAGAAAATAATACAGAAGGGTCAACCTAACATAGAGATAAAATTAAATATGTTTTAGAATTGAGGGGGTAGTATCTGCAATTGAGACTGATAGGGTAATCCACAATTGTCTTAAGAGAAGAGCTTTTTATAATTAAATGTGAACTACCACTAATGGCCTCAGCCCTTCTCAGAACATAGGTAAAGTTATGTAATAATTCCTTTTTCCCTTTTATTTATTTATTTGTTTCATGGGGTGTGAGGGTGCCGGGAGGGACTTGTCCCCTGAGAAAATACAGTTTTTATTTTTTTATTTTTTTAGATGCACTGAGGATCAAGCATTTTTTTCCTCATTTCAGTTTTGTATATATGAGTATGTGACCAACAATTATATATATATATATATATATATATATATATATATATATGTCTACTTTACATGATCGACTTTTCACAAAGTCAAAATTCATATGGCCGAGACCATATGATTGACTTTTGAAAAGCCGAACATGTAAAGTAAACACAAAAACACAATCAACACTTACCTAAATGCTGTTAGCAGGGGGGGCTCTGCCCCCCTGCACCCCCCACACCCCCCGCAACTTAAATATACCAACTCCGAGATGGCACTACAATGTGGAAGAGGGAAATTTTCCCATTCAGCACTGTACGGAGATAGCGGTTCCCCATGGTCGGCTTTTCAAAAGTCGATCATATGGTCTCAGCCATATGAATTTTGACTTTGTGAAAAGTTGATCATGTAAAGGGGACCCATATTTGTGTGTGCATCTCTCTCTCTCTCTCTCTATATATATATATATATATATATATGTGTGTGTGTGTGTGTGTGTGTGTGTGTGTGTGTGTGTGTGTATTTTTATATATAGGGTCTATATCAATTTTTCAAAGGTTCAGTTCCACAAACCTTTTTGCATCGACCTGAAGCCACCCAAAGTTCAGTTCCACAAATGTGCACATCAAAAAAAAAATGTCATCAGCAAAAGGAAGCACTTGGCCAACACTACACCAGAACACAAACTGCAGTATAGCAAATTCACCCAAGTCAGGGGCTGTACCCCCCACACCCCCCTAACTAAATATACCAAATCCAAGATCACATTATAGTGGGGAAAAGGGCAAATTTGTGCTGTTGGCCAACAGCTTCCTCTCCCCACTTAAATCTTTCATAGATGTGAGCATTCATGGAACTGAATGTTTGGTTGTTTCAGGTCGATGAAGAAAAGTTCACAGAACTGAACCTTCAACAAATTGATATAGAACCACACATACATTATATATACATATATATATATATATATATATATATATATATATATATCTATACACACTTATGTCCATCACCCACCTACTAATTAAATTTGTCATACCATCACAATCTCTATCCCAATACACCCACCATACTACCAGTCACCTGTTACATTCAAACAAATCCCTAAAACATGGCAGATTAATTACCAGATTTATAAAACTTATGTTTACTGCCCTATCTAAATTAGCCCTCAGTGGTGATATCCACCCTAACCCTGGTCCTACCATTACCAAATCCTCACCTAAAAATCTAATAGCTGCTCCTTCTCACAACTAACATCCAAAAGAAAGTCACCTGACCTCCTGTTCATGTGTCTAAATATCAGAAGTATAACTAATAAAACCTATGACCTAAATGCCAACATAGCCTTATACTCTCCTGGTATTCTCATCCTGACTGAAACCTGGCTCAAACCTCACATAAGAAGTGAGGAAATACTCCCAACAGGTTATAACATTCTTCGAGTAGACTATCTAAGAAAGGGGGTGGTGTGGCTCTAATATTTAAACACCACCTCAACATCCAGATCCTAAATACATATGCCCCCCAGATTGTAAGTGAAGAAATCCTATATGCCAACCTCACACTAAACCCAAATAAAACAATCAACATCATAGAATGTTACGTCCCACCTGGCCAAAACATCTCACCCATGGAAAACCCCCGGAACTGGGCTAACCATTCTCTACCCCTTGCAGCCATAATCCTATGTGATTTTAATATCAGCTGGCTATCTTGTAGTAATAATCATCCAGCCCATCACCTAAACCTTCATAGTAAACACACATGCCCCCCATAAGAAATGCCAGAGTCAGAAATATAATACTCCCCTTGGCTACAAAAAAAAGCACCAGGGCACTGATGAAAATCACAGATAAGGCCTGGGAGCACTGGCGTTTAACAAAATTACCCTCCTCTAGACAGTCATTCCTAGAGTTGTGCAACAAGGTCAAAAAGCAAATAAAAGAAGATAAAACCCAATATTATCAGTCTGCCCTAAAGTCCTCCCATCACAACCCTATGCAGTTCTGGACCACAATAAACTCCGTTCTCCACCCAGGTAAAGTAGGCACCCCCCACCTACCACTCCCCCTTCCTCCAGCAGTATTGCTGACTCATTCAACAAACACTTTACTGAAACTATTCTGTCTTTGAATAAACAACACAACCCTCTACCCACCCTTCCTAAACCAAAACCAAATACTCTGCCCACAATATTTTCTTTTTCATCAGTACCTACCTCTTATATAAAAAAAAAACTTCTACTGAAACTTAAGCCTACAAAACTCGCAACTGACCATCTCCCCTCTGAATACCTAAAAATACCAGCAGAAGCCCTAGTTTATCTAGTCTGTATCTTAATCAATCAGTCTTAATCAGAAAGGTATGTTCCCTCACTTTGGAAAATATCCCACATCATTACCCTCCATAAAGGTGCCTCCTCCACTGAACTTTCCAATTACCGCCCCATAGCCATCCTTTCTCCACTTTATAAGATACTTGAGAAATGCATCCATTCTCAAGTCTTAGAGTACCTCTTAGCTAATAACCTCCTCTCCAGCACCCAGCATGGCTTCAGGCCATACCACAGCACTACTACCACCTTGCTCTCTTTTACTAATGCTATCCTTCATCTTAAAAATAATGGCCTGTTCTCCTCTGCTATATTTCTGGATCTATCCAAGGCTTTTGACATGGTCTCACACAAACTACTAATCTCTGTTCTCACTAACCTATCATTTTCCTAATCAGCTACTGACTGGTTTCACAGCTAACTGGCTGCCAACAGTGAGTTGTCTGGTATAATGACCTATCTCCTCTACTTCCTGTCACACTCTGTGTTCCCCAAGGCTCCATCCTTGGTCCCCTACTGTTCTCACTCTTCACCAATGATCTATTCACAGCCACCATGCATGCTTCTCTTATACAGGATGCAGATGACTCCACCCTCACCTGCTCAGCCTCAACTATACCTGAACTTCACAAGATCACACAAGAAGCCTTTTTTTAATCTGTAGAAAACTGGCTATCTAATCCCCAATTATTACTCTACCCGAGCAAGACTAAACTCCTTATCTTCCAACCCATTAAAGCTAACCCATTTATCCCCCACTTTAATATTCTAGTCAACAAAAATACTATCATCTTGCCAACAGAACAAACCAAACTACTTGCTGATGAGATTGATAACAATCTCAAATTTGACACTCACATTTCTTTTACCATAAGAAGGTTCACAAAAAACTAGGTGCATTGTACAGAAACACAAAATTCCTCAACAAGACAGCCAGAATTTCTGCTGCCAATTCCCACCTAATCTCCACTTTACTCTATGCCTCACCTGTACTTACCTACCTTAGACAAACAGACCTAAACAAGCTCAAGGCTTGCTACAATAAAATTGCTAAGTTTGCCACTGGTGCATCTTATCGCAGCCACTACTGTATCTTACTTACAGAACTTGAAAGGCTTGAACTCCCTCATCTTCTTCACAAAAATCAACTCTCTCTCACCCGCAAGTTAGTAATCCGTCCTCTTAAAGTCCCATCCCTTCAAAACCTTCTCCAGCCCTACTGCTCCACTAGACTACTACAGTCCAGCAGCAAAAATCTACTTCTAGTGACCAAACCCAAGAACTCAGAGGGAGAAGTACTATTCTCCTGTGTCATATCCATATTATGGAACAATCTCCCCCCTCTATAACCACACTACCATCTTGAAATCACTTCAAGACTGCATTAAAAACTCACTTAAAAAGTCTCTGGTTATGCCCATGCACCAATCCCGACTAGTAACCCTCCTTTTACCTCCCCTTCCTCTCCCCTCCCCTAGCCCCCCTGCCTCACACCATCTGATCATTGCATTCCTTCCTCTGCAGGGTCTGGCTTACCCTTTACCCTCCCCTTCCCTCCTCACACAATCTCTCAGACCTGTTATAACATGCTTAACTACCTGACTTAATTTCAAATCCAAATACATATCCAACTGACTTACACCGAGCTTCCTCTCACTACCAAATATACTACTCCCTCAGTCTCCTCTCTTACACCTCTATCTTCCCCTTCCATCCCATTAGCCCTTTTAGCTTGTTCCACCTTCACGTGGAGCTTCTGCTTTATATCTGATTGAGTTTAGTGCAATATTTGTATACAAGAGTTAGGTATATGAGTTTAGAAAAGTATCCGTTTGAGCTTAGTATTATCTGTATATACATGCTACCTTTATTCTTGCCTCTAGCTAGATATTGGCATATCTGCTCATTACTGTGTTTCATATTGCATGTATAGCTAATGTTTGCTGCAGTATGTATATTTGCTATTGTATGTATATTCAGTTGTTCTTCATGTACTCTGCTGCTCATTTATTTTTCTGTGGAGCTACTCTCCTCGGGCCTCCACTGAGAAAGAACCTGTGTCCAGTTGGAATTTCCCGGTAAACAAATGTAAATAATATATATATAATTTTTCCAGCCTTAAGGGTAGTACACACTTTTAGTAAGGAAGAACAAATCAACAAAAAGAGAAAACTGGTTGTACAGGAATGACAGCTGTAGATATTGGCATATTAATTAGTATAATGGGCCTTAGTCACAGCTTCTTATGTAAGGTCCATGTCAAAGATCACTTTACATTCTTATTAATAATAAGCTGGAATTCCTTGTTTAAATCCCGGTTTATTAAGTTAAAACAAGAGATGAGCATTTTCGTACTTGTAATAATAATAATAATGATTCCAGTAACATACTTCAGTTTTGCTTTACAAAAGCACACATTAGTCATAGTAAAGTGTTTCAATTAGCTCACGCAAATATGTACTAGTACCACAAAGCCAGATTAATGACTGTTTAAAATAAGCAAAGGTTACTTTCATCTACAGACAGTCACCACACCCACACAGCAGTAATAGCCACTTTGGTAACTTAGTACATCTGATTATGATAAATAGATAGCCACAGTAATGTATTTTATTTTTGTTTCTCACAAGCACACAGTAACCACAGTATAGTATCCCAATGTACTTCCTATATATGCACATTAGTCATTCAAAGACTTATTAAAGAATATTTGAAGTATGCAGATGACAAGAGAGTGAGTTACTTTTATCCACAGACCTCCCCCACACCCCAGTAGTTATAGCTACTTTGGTAATGGAATACAACTCCTAAATCTGATTCTCGTACAATAATGGGCAGAGCAATGCAGTACATAAACAATGTACTTCTTTAATTAAATTAATAAAATAAATAGAAAAATAGAATGCAGTGCAACTGTTCAAAGCAGTTTCAGCACCTTACTAATATACTGGATTTGGGCCACCTTGGAGCTGTGGGTCTTGGGCAGCCACCCAAATTTCTCATATTGAAATCTGTCTCTCTATTGTGAAGTCTACACAATTTTTTTCTGCAAGTAGGTTCACCATACCTCTCAACTGTTCAGAAATTTTGCATAATGCCCAGATTTTTGTTTCGTATTTTTAGTCTGTTCCTTATAACATTTTTTGGTTTTCTGGGAAACAACTAGGATAATTTGAGGATTGAAGTCACTAAATGATGACATAAATTTGAGTTTCAGACTTCAAATCTTTCATAAAATGTATATTAAAACAAACCCTGTTACTCTAGCAACTTTCTAAGTTTATAAGAGTAATATTTAAAATATGCCCCTATTTTTGGGCCTATGTCCTCCCATTTTGTTGGGTTTTTGTCCAGATTTCTTAGACTAAGAGTTTGATATGTATGAGGTTCACTATTACTGTGACTAAGCAATGACTGTTTACTGATAATGTGTTGCATTCATAATTTTTCCCTTGAAGTTTTCTGATGTGATGGAAGAATACATTATAATTGTTTTCAACTTTTGAGGTCATGCTCAGTTTTTAATTAGAGGAAGATTTGATAAGAAAAGTTAGTTTATGTACTATATTTAAAATATAGTTGTTTTTATGATTAGGGTAATTTTTGAAGGGCCTGGTCCCTCTGTTTAAGGAACATCAAATCAATGACTCCTTCACCATACTCTTCTGACTTAATGCACTGGCACATTAAGAGTGCAGTCTATTCAAATACCACCCTGACACTCACTGCTCATCAATGGCTTCCTCCTAGACATGTGCATGGCCTTCTGTGAGGACACTATAATTGGTGTGCAATGGCATATGGGACTGTCAGCTTAAAGTAATGATAGACATTTGTATTGAACATACACATATTATGGACAGTACACATGATAACTACTTCCTGGAACACAGTGGTACATATCTCACTTGTACATCACTTTTAGGTTCATAGGTTCATACTAGGCTATCTGCCCAAGGGCATTTATAAGCCTAGCCCATAGTTATGTGGCTTTCGCCACCCCTTTAGTTTGAATAAAAACTATGCCTATCATTTTTCTGTGCCTCTGTCAAGCAGTGACACTGAAGTAATCCCTGGGGTATATCTGCGATCTCCCATCCATTGGTCAAGATTCCTCTTGAACAAGGCCAGCGAGGTGCTCTGCCTCACATGTACCGGGATTTTGTTCCACAGCATAGGGAGTCTCTGGGTGATGAATCTGCCCCTCCAGCATGTTCTATTTATAACCGTGTCAAGGTTTAAGTCTCCCACCCTTGTGGTTCTGAGGGATCTAGATTTTTGAGGTGAAGCATATTCATCAAATCTGGGTTTGACATGGCCTTATATGTCAGGCACAGGTCACCTCTGAGCAAGCGGTATGAGACTGAATAGAGCTGGAGTTCTTTCAGTCGGGCAGCATAAGACATATTTTTGAGACCCTTTATTCTTCTGGTGAGGAACTTTTGGGGCCTTTCAAGCTGCAGCAGGTGTCTGGTCAGATACATTCCGAATGGGGCATTGTACTCAATCATAGGTCTAATGAGTGATGAGTACAGGGGACGATGACCTCCCTTGATCTAGATGTGAATCCCTTCATGATCAGGTGGGCGATATAGAAGGTTTTCCTAACTACTTTAGCAACATGAGTGTCAAACGAAAGGCTACTGTCAACTTGGGTCCCCAGATCCCTGATGACTTTTTCTGTGCTCAGTGGATTGCCACCTATATGGTAGCTAGGGGTAACCTTGTTTTTCCCAAAGGGTATGACTATGCATTTTTTGGCGTTTAACTTCAGGCCATGGCTCTGGCACCAGTTATCCGTTTCTGTGAGGCCCTTCTGGAGGATATCTGTGTCAGATGTGTTTTCGACTATGGCGCCCAGTTTGCAGTCATCTCCAAACTTTGTCAGCCATAACCCTCCTGTGTTTGCTTGTACTTCAGAAAAGTAGATTCCGAACAAGAGTGGACCCAGGACTGAGCCCTGTGGGACACCACTTGTGACAGGCTTTGAGTCTGACATGGCTCCAGCAACTCTGACCCTGTGGGTTCTGTCACTTAGCCAGTTTGCAACCCATCTTGTGATGTATGGGTTTACATTCAAGCTGATGAGTTTTTCGATGATACCTGAGTGGGGTATTGTGTCGAAGGCCTTTGCCAGGTCGAGGTAGGCTGTATGGACTGCCTTTCCCTCATCAATGGCCTTGGTGACTGTCTCGAAAAAGTCAACCAAGTTTAAGGGGCAGGATCTGCCTTTGACAAAGCCAAACTGGGTTGGATCCAAAGTCTGCAAGTTCCCTATGTCTATTTATGAGTTCCATTATGATCCTCTCCATGGCTTTGCAGATAAGGCTTGTCAAGCTAATGGGGCGGTAATTTCTAGGGTCTGTGGAGGCACCGCCCTTATGAAGTGGGACCACAGTCGCCGTGCGCCACTCCTTGGGTACGTATCCTGAGGTGAGGCTAAGATTAAACAGCTGTCCTAACTGTGGGTTTAATTCCTCATTGAGTTCATGAAGCACACAGCCGGGGACACCATCCGGCCCCATGGATGCTGTGTTTTTTGCCTTAGTGAGGGCAGTTCTCACCTGGGCGTTGGAGATGTTTGGGGGGCTACAATCCTCTGGAATAGATATCTCTCCTTTGGGGGGGAGAAGTTTGCACTGAACCTGTCAGCCAGTATGTTAGCAATGTGTGTAGGTTCAGTAATTTTCACATCATTTTGAACTAATTCTGAGCATATCTGGGAGTTTCCTCCTAGGTTTCTAACATAGCTAAAGAAGGCCTTATGATTGTCTTTAGAGTCCTTGGCGATTTTTCTCTCAAAATTTGCCTTGGATGATTTTATGAGAGCTCTTAGTTTTTACTTATAATGATCAAAGGTGTCTTACCTTTCAAGGATTTTGCTCTATCTTGTAGTAACTTCCTCCTTTTGTTGTAGAGCTTGTTTATGGCTGGGGTCCACCAGACTGGATGCTTGCCTTTGGTACAGAGAGTCTTAGTTTTGTTTGGGATTGCCTGATCCATGCAGTCCTGTAGGTGCTGGTAGAAGGCATTTGTAAGTGATTCAGCGGTTTGAGTAATGTTTACCACTGGCTCAGGGGCCTTAAAGGAGACCACACTAGTTTTTAGAAGTGTGAAATCGGCTTTTGAGAAGTTTTTCACTGTGGTCTTTTTGTTTCAGGTGGGGCGGGATGAGGACCTCCAGCGAGATTAGTTTATGATCTGATCTCACCAGTGAGGGGTATACTTCCGGTGTTGAACATTTTGATCCCATGTTCGTGATGATGAGATCAAGTATGTTTTCTCCTCTTGTAGGGATGGTGACTAGTTGTTCCATGGCATTTGAGTTTATGAACTCTAGGAATCTTTGGGTTAGAGTGTTCGGGCTTGAGTAGTGTTCCCAGTCTATATTAGGGTAGTTGAAGTCACCTAGTATGATGGTGTTTGGAGATACATTTATCCCCTCCAATGTTTTCAGGAAGGCCATGTGAGGTTCCTGAGTTTGAGAGGGTGGCCTGTAACATGCTACAAATTGCAGAGCAGTCTTGCCTATGGTTAATTGCACCTGGATGGTCTCCGATGCATCGTCGTTGCCACCAACCTTGAGGTGTGGGTGTCCTTTATGAATATGGACACCCTCCTTTCTTGGTGTTGTCCGGATTTTGGGGCCGGAATGCATGATATGAGGTGAAACCTGTTAGTGCTGGGGTGCTCTCAGGAGCCTTGAACCAGGTTTCTGTCACAGCACAGACATCAATGTTCTCCATATTGAGAAGGGCCTCGAGTGCGTGCATCTTGAGATTGAGACTTCTGGCATTGAGCAGCATTACCTTTAGTTTTTTCCTTTTGGTGTTCTAGGGTGGTAGGTTTAGAATTTGAGCCTTGCCTAAGAAAGGCACTATGGGGTGGCAAGAGCCTTTGCCAATATCCGGAAGCCCAGGGTGACAGGTGCAAGCCGTCCCTTGTGAAGCAGCGTGGCTTGTCCAGCATGTCATCCCAGGCAGACAGACATTGGATCCCCTTTGAATGACACCAGAATTTAAGCCAATTATTAAAGCTGATCATCTTATCACTGTATTGTGGCATCATTCTAGGTGAAGGTAGGATACTGCTCAAGGTCAGGGTCATACCTGCCTGGGCTACATAATCAGAGAGCTCCTCGATGTCCCTTTTCATGTAGTCCAAGGAGGTACGTCTCAGGTCGTTGACACCAGCGTGGACAATGACTGAGTCGTACTTGTACCTGCTGTTGAGAGACCTGAGTGCTTGCGTTATGTGGCGGATTCTAGCGCCCGACAGGCAGCTTACTGTGACCTTCTCCTTACTCAGTCTGGTGAGCAGAACGTCAGTGTGTCTGACTATGGAATCACCAATGACAAGTGTGTCTGGCATTTTGTTTGGCCTTAAGGACTGTGACTGTTTGACACTCTGACTGTGTGGTCTATGTGTTGCATGTGTTGGGTCGTGAGGTGGTAGTTGTTTGGGTGTCTGCTTTGGTGGTCTCTGCTGTTTTGGTAAATTTTTGATCAGAGCCTCCGAGTATGTCTTTGTGTGAGTATGTGTATGATTTAAAGTTGTGATGGTACCATGTGTGACTGGGTATGTATTGTGTGTGGTTACCTTCTCCTCCTGTCTGGTCTTGCCAGTCCTATGTTGAGAGAGCTCAGCCTCCAGTTTGGCCGTATAGTTGCATCTCTCGCATGTATTTGTGTTTTGTGGGAGAAGGAGAGGATTGTCTGTGTACATGAGGCAATTGTAACATTGCCTCAATATTCCCAGGTTCACCAGTTGAGCTGGAGAGGACACTAGCAACTGATCCCTCGACATACTAGAAGTAGTAGATAAAGAGACTTTCATAGGACTCCGGGGGAAGTGGGTTTTAGGCTGGTGGGGTACTATCTATAATAAGAGTGCTTTATCAAGGTGCAAGTACTGTAGGAGTAAGTGCTAGGCTTTACAGATAGAGAATAGTCTACTTGGGAATCAAGTAGAGATGAACTTTTCAGTTTTACATCAGTGCTTAGGCTAACATCCACCCAGACTGTTTGCAGGCACATATACAAGATTTATGCATGTATATGCATACTTGAAGCTGTTAACCAGTTCTACAATTGGGTTCTTGCACTAATTCTACTGATGTTTCCAGGGTTTCAAATTATCACAGGCTTGACAAATTCAGCATTATTGCGACCTTTTCATATGATGGGAATGCTATAATACATATATTCTAAATAATACTATGCTAGTATTGAAAAGGAATATCAACATATAATGAAAACACAATTTCTTTCATTTGTAGTGTAGAGTTTTTCTTCAAATACTAATTAGACCAGCTTACTAAAATAAACACATATATCCAAATGTATGCTTAGTATCACAGGATGGCTGTCCAAACATAGCTCCCTTAACAAGTAAGCATATACTTTACTTTGGAAGATTTGTGGATCTGTCCTCCCTAGATGTTATGAAGAGTTTTTATACACTTGCGTAAAAAAATAATTTGTATACAAGTTTGTCAACTCTGGACTGGATCCAAGATGGTATCTTAGTTTGAAATGTGGTTTGACAGCAGATCACAGAGGGTTGTAATAAGCAGAAAGTGTGAAGGCATGAGAGTTGCAAAGTGTGTGCTTAAAGGGTTCATCACTGACTTCAGACTTTTTCAGAATCTACATTATTGACTTTGCAGAGTAACTGTATAAAAATATTTGTCTAGTTAAATACGATGCATAGATTTGCATCAGGTCATATAGAAGTGGAACACAGAGAATGTGATGAACAATAACATGATAAGGAGAGGGACAAATGTACAACCACTTGGTTTCAGTACATATAGATATTAATATACCTGACTGTGCTGTTAGATAAATCAAAGCAACTAAAAACTGATGGCATCCTATCCATATCACAAGAGCTGTTTGTAAGTTCTCTGTGAGAAAAGGCAGGTAGGAAAATCGGGTGCATTCTGGGTTGCATGAGGAAATCGTTAACATTCTAAAATAAAAGTTACTTTTCCACTGCAGAGCCAGTTGGTGAGGTAACTTCTGAAGCATTGCATGTTGTCATAGTGATCCAGGTTTTGCAATTTTGCAGTTTTTGTATTAGCATACATTTTCTTAAGGATAGGAAGTCTGAAAATCAAATGCCTGCCATTATTTTCTGACTTCAGTTCCAGTCATTTGCTAGAAAACTACAATTTTATGAGAAATGGTGCAAAAATATGAGTAAAATATTTGGACATTCTGTGAAACTCTGTACAGAAGAGAGCTATGTTAGGGGATAAAACAGAAACATTTAAAATCCTAAAAGGATTGGCAAAGTCCAGATGTTTTATCAGAGATCAAAAGGATATTCAAAAACAGGATAGCTTGTCTTCTTGTGCAGAGGTAGGGTGTCTGGCTAGTAGTCTGAGATCAGTAGGGAGTCCCAGTAGGAGCTGGAGCTCAATGGCAGACAGCCCATGGTCTAACTCCTTGGGGAGGCAGGTCGTTTTGAGATTTAGTTGCAGCCTAATTAATCCTGGATAGGGGACAATGCAGTATACTAACTTTCTCAACACAATCCCCTGATATCTTCCTTCCTAACATGTATGAGACACTTGTTCATATAACTGTTGCTTTAAAACATTGTTTTGGGGGATTTAGAGGTTGCAGTTTCAAGCTTATCTAAGTGCTCAGCATTCAGACCCTTACCTCTAGCTAGGCAGTTTGTGGATCCATCCTGCCTGAAATATGTAGGAGAAAAGTGGGAACTAAAAAGGAGAGCGAGTGAGAGAAAGAGTGAGTGAGTGAGTGAGAGAAAGAGTGAGTGAGTGAGTAAGCGAGTGAGTGAGTGAGTGAGTGAGAGAAAGAGTGAGTGAGCGAGCGAGTGAGTGAGAGAAAGAGTGAGTGAGTGAGCGAGTGAGTGAGTGAGTGAGTGAGTGAGTGAGTGAGCGAGTGAGAGAGCGAGTGAGAGAAAGAGTGAGTGAGTGAGTGAGAGAAAGAGTGAGTGAGTGAGTGAGAGAAAGAGTGAGTGAGTGAGTGAGTGAGTGAGTGAGTGAGTGAGTGAGTGAGTGAGTGATAGAGAGGGAGAAAAGGATGAAAAAGGAGAAGAAGAAGTGTATATGCATGAAATACAATAGGAGGAAAACTCAAGGATAATGTTAGGAAGTTCTTTTACATGGAGAGGTTTATGTTGTAATTGAATGGTTGTCTTAATAAGCCTGAGAAGACTAAAACAGTTTATTTTATTTATTTATTTTACATTTGTTGACCGGGCTAGTCTAACTGGATATATGTCCATTTTCAGTAGAGGCCCGGGGAGATAAGCTCTGAGGAAACAAACAAAATCACATATACAAAAATTAATGTATACAATGAACATTGCAGGTGCAGTACAGAGAATAATCAAAGAGGTAATTAGTTTATAACATAGTGCAAAATATACAGATACAATTAGTACAATACAAAATGTAGTTGCAATACATCATAAAGAAAAAGATGGCAGCAGAATTATACAATATATAAATGGGCGTGCCTTCATTGAAGGTTGAACATCGAGCTAGCACCTCGGTGTTCGTGAAAATCTACTGCCAATCATTAGCGGACCGGAGTTTCGCTGTGGCGACCCCTAACTGGGAAAAGCCGAAAGACAAACAACAACATTAGTACACAAGTAGTCATAAAGAAAAAGTAGGAGCTGAAATTATACAATATATTAGTAAAAGTAGTCTCTTTAATGAGATTCTGAAGATGTAAGTAATAGTATAGAAGGACAAGGTAAGTTATTAAGAAATGGAACTTGATTACTGAGAAGAGGAGACTAGGTTGAACCAAGTAAGAAGAGCTAGTTGATCAGTCAGGTTTAGTACAGGGGCACAACCAGTGTGTTCTGAGGAAAAGTTTCAGTTTGGTTTTAAAGAGTGATATAGAGGGAAGAGAGGAAAGTTTATTAGGAAGAAGGTTCCAGGATTTTCCAACAGTATTAGAGAAGAGAGAGTCCCCAGCCCTATTGTTTGATTTGCAAATATTTGCAAGAAGTTTACTTATCCATACCCCCACCAAGGGCAGCAATATCCTAGACCTGATCATTACCAACATGGGCAATCGGTGTTCCACACCAGAGGTCAATTCCTTGTTGGTCAGTTCCGACCACAAGCAAATCACCCTAGACATCCACATCCCAGCCCCACCCCCCATTAGTGAAACCACCATAAAAAATTTCTCCAAAGCCAACTTCACGCTTCTAAAGATAGAAGTGACAAACTTCACGACACCCATGCTGACAGACAATAGAGATACGACTGCTGAATCCTATACAATTGCACTTTATAAGCACTTACACAAGTGCATGGATCGTGCAATCCCTAACAGAACCAAGATGCTATCCTCCAAAAAATGGAAGCCAATCTGGTGGTCCCCTGCTATAAGCAAACTCTACAACAGAAGAAAGAAACTGTTGCAAAAAAGAGTAAAAATCCCATGATTGGAGGAACTCCGTGGTCAGCCTCAGTAAGAAGTTGAGATCCCTCATAAAATCCTCCAAAGCTAGTTACGAAAGCAAAATCGCCACTGATTCTAAAGACAACCACAAAACATTCTATAGCTATGTCAAGAATCTCAATGGCAACACTCAGATCTGCTCTGAGTTACAGCACAATGGAGCTAAATATACAGAACCAACTGATATTGCCAACATCCTGGCAGATAGGTTCAGTGCTAACTTTACCACTCTCTCATCCCCTAAAGGGCCCATCTCTGTACCGGAAGAATGCAAAGTACCTGTAATCACAGCTGCACAGGTAAAAAACACACTCTCCAAAGCCAAGAACACAGCATCCATGGGACCTGACAACATCCCAGGCTGCGTTCTACATGAACTACAGAACAAACTGGCACCCCACCTAAGTATGTTCAATCATAGCCTCACCTTAGGCTTTCTGCCCACTGAATGGCACACAGCAACAGTTATCCCACTCCACAAAGGGGGAGCCACCATGGACCCCGGGAACTACCACCCCATTAACCTGACGAGCCTGGTCTGCAAGGCTATGGAGCGTATCATCATGGAACTTATAAACAATGACATTGGTAATCTCCAAACCCTGGACCCTACCCAATTCGGGTTTGTAAAAGGCAGATCATGTCTCCTAAACCTGATAGACTTCCTTGAAACAGTCACCAAAGCTGTAGATGAGGGTAAGGTGGTACACGCAGCCTATCTAGATCTCACCAAGGCTTTCAACACCATCCCCCACTCCGGAATTATAGACAAACTCACTAAACTAGGTATAAACCCCTATGTCACAAGATGGGTTGCCAACTGGCTCACTGACCGAACCCACACTGTGAAAGTAGCAGACTCTAAATCCAACTTCAGACCAGTGACAAATGGAGTACCACAGGGTTCAGTCCTAGGTCCTCTCCTGTTTGGTATCTACTTCTGAAGTACAGGCTAACACAGAAGGTCTTTGGCAAATAAAGTTCGCAGATGACTGCAAACTAGGAGCCATAATCAAATCTCCTAATGATGTGGACATCCTACAAAAGGGCCTCACTGAGACAGATGCCTGGTGTCAAAGCCATGGCCTCAAGTTCAATGCCAAAAAGTGCATTGTCATCCCTTGTGGTAAAAAGTCTGTACCCATGAACTACCACATAGGCGGTAGTCTACTTAACACTGAAAGTGTGATAAGAGACCTTGGGACACAGGTGGACAGTAGTCTCTCCTTTGATAATCACATTGCCACAGTAGTCAGGGAATCCTTCTACATGGTACACCTCATCACAAAAGGTTTCTCATCCAGAAAAAAAGAGGTCATTGTTCCCCTCTACTCATCACTCATTAGACCCATTATAGAGTACAACGCCCCTTTTGGTTTGTACCTCACAAGTCATCTACAAAAACTAGAAAGGCCACAGAAATACCTCACAAAGAGGATTACCGGCCTCAAACAGATGCCCTTCGCAGACCATCTCAAAAAACTCCAGCTTTACTCTGTTGCATATCGCCTACTCAGAGGCGATCTCTGCCTAACATACAAAGCTATGTCAAACCCAGAGCTGTTGGACATTCTCCACGTAAAGATATCCCAATTACTCCGAGCTACACGATCTAGGGACCTAAACCTTGTCACCACAATAAACAGAACATGCTGGAGGGATAGATTCCTGTCTCAGAGACTTCCCATACTCTGGAACAAACTACCTATCTATATCAAGCAAAGCTCCTCATTAGCACTCTTCAAGAAAAATTTTGATGATTGTATGAGAGATAGGAAATTCACCCCGGGGATCACTTCTGTGGCTCTGCTTGACAAGGGCACAAGAAAATAATTTTCTTTGGTGGCAAAAGCCAGGGTACTGTTTGGCTAGGCTTATATAGGCCCTAGGGGCAATAGCCTAGTACCTACCTATGAACCTATGTGATGAACGTAATGTCTTTAGATTGTTGTAGGGGGTAATGAGGGTAGATAGTATAGGGGTATTGGTAGGTTGGTAAAGGGTTTTATGGGCAATGGTCAGTTGGTGGAATTTAAGCTGATTTTGTAATTCAAGCCATCCTAGCTGCTTTAGATTAAAACAGTGGTGGGTTCTGAAAGGGTTACCTGTAGCAAATCTGGCTATGCTATTGTAGGAGTTTTCCATTTTATTAAGGTTGTTTTTAAAGAGATTAGTATATATGGGTGAGGCATAGAGGAGAGTAGAAATTAGATGGGTGTGAGCAATAGTTATTCTAGCTGCAGGAGAGAGGAAGGCTTTGATCCTTTAGAGAGAGCCTAGTTTTCTATTAACAAATTTTAGAGTATTGTTAATATGGGTGTCGAAGTTAAGGTTGTTATCTATGGTGATACCTAGTAGTTTGGCAGTTGGATCTGGGGATATGAGAGTACCATTATTGGATGTTACTGTGATGTCTATTGGGGAGACTTACAAGTAGGAGTAAAAAGGAGGAGTTTAGTTTTTTTGGGGTTCAGAAGGAGACATTGCTGTGTAAACCATTGTTCAACTGTGTTAAACACATTTTGGGTAAGGGAGTGAAGTTCAGATATAGATGTGGCTGAGCATATAAGTATGGAATAATCTGCACATTGTATGCATGTAGCTTGGGGGATTGCTAGGTGAAGGTCATTGATAAATATAGAAAACAGGAGAGGTCCTAATATGGACCCTTGAGGAACACCAATGTTAACGGGCAGAAGGGTAGATAGAATTTTATGCCAAAGTACAGCCTGTTGTCTGTTATCTAAGTAGGACTGGAAACATTTTATAGCTAGTGCATCTAGTGACAGTAATTTGAGGATATTTATAAGTATCTGGTGATTTACCATATCGAATGCCTTAGACAGATCTCTAAACAGTGCAGAAGAAAGCATATTGAGGTTACAGTTTTTGTTAATACAGTCAGTAAAGGAAAGGAGGGCAGTAGTAGTGCTGTGGGAAGGTCTGAAACCATGTTGAGAGTTTGAAAGTAAGTTATTTTGGATTAGGTGGTCTAGCAATTGTCTGTGGATGCATTTTTCCAAGATCTTTGCTAAGGGAGAAAGTAGGGCTATGGGATGGTAATTGGAGAGTTCTGTAGAGTTCCCACCCTTGTGAAGGGGGATAATATGGGATACTTTCCAGATTTTAGGGATGTGTCCTTCACTGATGGTTCTATTGATGGGAATGGAAATGGGACAGGTGATGGATTTTGCTGCCTTTTGTAGATATTCAGCAGGTAGTTGGTCTGCTGAAGGAGTGCAAGGTTTCAGTTTTTGGATAAAGGTAAGAATATATGTTGTTGGGACTGGTTGGAAGAGAAATGGAGGGGATGGGTTAGAGTTAGGGTTGGATATAGTTAAGTTCTGAGTAGATAACTGACTGGCAAGAGTTTGAATGGCCTCAGTGGAAAAGGTATTAAAGGCATTAGCAGTGTCCTTGGGATTCTCCTGGTCTGTGCCTTGTGGGTTTGGTGTGATGGATTGACCTGGGTGTAATAATTGATTAATACTCGCCCAGAACTTTTGTGGTTTATTATGGTGAGTCTGTTGGAATTGTAGGTAGTAGTTCTTTTGTCAGACAGCATAGCATTTTTAGTTTAATTTCTCAGCTATCTGAAGTTTTGTTGGTCTACTGGGTTTTTAGTTAAATGAGATTTATTCCAGCATTTATTTCTGAGATGGATTTTTTGCCTGGTTTATTTTGAAAGGCATGGAGCAGATTTAGTTCTCCTTCTAACAGAGTGGGTTGGTGCATGGTGGTCTAGTATGGCTAGGAAGTTAGAATTAAAGTAATTAACAGCTTCCTCCAGTGTGATGTATTTTAAAGGAGACCAGTTACATGCTCTTAGTTTTCTCTGGAAGAGATCGGGGTTGAAGTTTTCTTGGTTCTAATTGTCCTAGATATGGTTGGATTAGGTAGATTTGATTTAAGCCTAATGATGTAGGTTAGTGAGTGGTCACTTACATCATCAGGGAGGGTTCCAGCTTCATATGTCTGGGGATGATTATTTATGAGAATCCAATCTAAGGTACTTTCTTTCTTATTAGGCTTGTTTATCCTGGTAGGGGAGGTAATGGTTTGAGGAAAACCAAAAAGGTTAATATGGCTGGTAGGGTGGCTACTGCTACAACACTTCCAATCAATGTTAAAATTACCTAGGATTATGGTTTCTTGGGGTAAATTTTGGGATAACCAACAAAGGATATTTTCTACGGTGGCAATGTTATTACCAGGAGGAAGATATATACAGCTAATATAGATGGATTTGAATGTGTTAAGTTGAAGCTTGGTAATAAGAATTTCAGCGTTGGAGTCTTGAGGTGGTTTATAGTCGTAGGTAGTAATCTGTAACCCAGATTTAAATAGGATAGCTCCACCACCACCCTTTTTGGTTGCACGGTCAAGTCAGTCCTTCTGTTGCAGTGTCTGAGTTAAAGGATTAGTGGGACAGGCATATAGTGATTATAGCTGTGACGATGTGAGGTATTGCCAGCTATGCCAGGAGAAGTCAGGCAGTGGATTTGTAACATATGCCAGCACAGCTAGCTGGAATTTTGTAAAGAATTATATATTTGTAAATCAAACTGATTTGTACAGATGCTTGTGTTTAAAAATGCATTTGTAAAGTTGCTTGTGTTAAAAATATATCAACAGTGTGCCCTGCTGGACAGAAAAGACATATACATGTATATCAGATTGTACTGTATTGTAACTATTTACAAGTATATGTTTTAACAGAGAATATTGGAAGAGAAGAGGTTAAGCTCAGCTCCAGCTAACTTTGAGAAATAAAAAAAAAAAAAAAAAAAAAAACACTTCAGGAGCCAGTGAACAATAAAAAACTAAAACCAAAAAGTTCATTATTGCAACAGAAGGACTGCAAACTGGTTTAGTGTAAAAAAGTTTTAATCTCCGCTTTTGTAAAAACACTTCATCAGAAAAATCTGAACCAACAATACAAACTGTATTTAAATACTAACCAATTAACAATAAGTGAAACCAATCAACAATTTAACCCTTTAACTTCCCTTTTTTCTAAAAAACATTTTATGTTAACATGCTCATTCAGCCCGGGGGTAACATCTGCACCTAATCTTATCTGCCAACTCATTTCTCTAGTCTTAATTTCATTTTTTAAAGTTACCCCCTCTTTTATCTATTTTAACTTTCTTAAGAACTGTAAATAAGAACTTATTAAAATTTTTACACACCCTAGAATGCTTAAAAAGTGCATTATTTTAGTCCTTTTTCTTACTAGCTCTTATATGTTCTTGTATCCTGTCTCTCAGCCTTCTTGTAGTCATGCCTACATAAAATGAATCGCAGGCTGAGCACAGGTCAAGATAAACCACTCCAATTGTACCACAGCTATACCTTTCCTTAAAATCTATATTGTAATTTAAATGTGGCAACATAACAAAGGCAACTTCATGTATAAATCTACAAATGGAACAACCATTACACTTATAAGTCCCTTTACTTTTATTGCTATGAATTGGTGGAATTTTTGTATCTGTTGCTTAGTACTACATGTTTTAATATTAACAAATTGTGGCTTATTACCCAAAGGCTTACACAGATCTCTATGACTGTTAATAATCTGCCAATTTTGTGTTATAATATCCTTGATGTTTGATATGTCCACTGACATTTCAAGACAACAATGAGGAAAATTATAAGAAATTTCAGTCCCGCTAGATTTAACCAGTAATCCTTTTAATACAATCGGTTGAAAACCAAATCTTCCTCTTATCAGAAATTTCCATTGCAATCTGATTTAACAGTTCTATAGGATATCCCCTTTCCACAAATAATTTTGATAACTTTGAGAAATAGTAAGAAATTAAATTACTGGGCTTAGGCCTTAAATATGTTATGTCACAGTTTCCAATGAAGCCAGAGACACAATGTCTGTAAGAAGTATGGTTATAACTCTTGTAGGAAGAGTGGAGGTGTTTTATGGTTTTATGACTTCCAGGAGCTATAGCAGATCTTAGCAAGGCTCTGTGTGTGTGTGTGTTATTGGCACACAGGTGCTAAATCCTTGCAGTTTCTGGCAGTGGGGATTGCATGGGAGCCAGGAGTCAGATGACCAGATGTATGGGATGTCATTCTGGAATCCATCACTAAAATAATGTTTAATACTAGCCGAGTCTGAAGTCTCAGGGCAGTCTGTTTCTTGGAACCTGATATAGAAGGATCTCTCACCCACTTCATCTTGCCTTGTGCTAGTAAGTGACCAGGGAAAAAATATTTATTTAGATTAGTCAGGAAAATATAGTGAGATTAGTTAAGTACTGTTTTCTGTATCTGTGTGAATCTATTCATCTGTGTTATTTTAATATTTCATGTGATTGAAACTCTGGTATTTATTGCGAATACACATTTAGTATTTTCATGTTCTTTTATTATTTATTATTAAATATATTACACTTTTCATTGTGGCTGGTCATTTAGAGAATATTTTAATCTTTGAGAGTACTCATATCTCTTTGGCGACTCTGTGACCACTCCTGAAAGCCTTGCTGCATTGGTCAAAACACTACAATTTGTATTAATATTAATTTCACTCAGTATAATTGGGTACCTTATAAGAGCCTTGAAGTAGCTGCCTTTGGAGTGTCTGGTGGTAGTGTAACTATCTTATTGTCTGGGCAGAAGGTGGCATACGTAGTAAATCTGTGCCAGCCTTTCCTAGAGGTGTGTGTGTGTGTGTGTGTGTGTGTGTGTGTGTGTGTTTTTGAAAATCAAATCTCAGACAGTGTGTGTCAGCTGCTTGGAGCAGGAAATGAAGCACTGGTTTCACAGAGAGGATGCTGGAGGACTTGGCTTGGGCACTGGGCTGAGGACTCAACCCTAAAGCTGTGCCAGTGGGGAGTCTTATTGGGGAACTGGAGTCTGAGAGAGAAACCAGCCCCCAGGCTGTGTGTGTTCCCTGTGTGCTCTTAAGGGAAATTGTTCTTGATGCAGAGAGTTGCATCGGGAAATACTGGGTGTATCCATTTTTGTTCCAAATGTCTGTCTGTCTACAGTGTCAGTGGTGAGGATTCAGCTTCCTTGATTACTGGCCCAGAGAGGGGACATCACAATAGCACAATGTAAGAAGAACGGTAAGATATAGTTAAAAGGGAATTGCAAGTTGTCTATGCTGAAAAAGCTGTCAGAATACATGAGCCAAGAAGTTCTTACCTGTAAAACATTTTTTTTTGTGGAATTTAGCTCACACTTGGACATGTTCTAATTCTGAAGAATTAATTAACCCTGTACAGGGCTTGTGAAATTCAACCATATTCAAAATAATGTAATTTTTTAGATGGGTAAGGCCCGCTAGGCACAAGTCTCCATTCAGCAGTTATCCAGATTTTTTTTTTTTGCTTAGGTTTGTTAAATATACTTGAAATATATGTAAATGGAGACTGAGGGCATCAAACCCATGTCTACAGAATGATATTTTTTAGCAGTTATAACTATACTTATCTATACCATGCTGCCAGAAAAGGCATTATGCCTAGTGAACCTTAACTGTCAGGAACTGAAAAAAAGTACTGGAGCAATTAAAAATTGTTAAGGTCCTTCCTGCCAGTGTGAGGTCAAATAAGGTCAAATACTGTGAGTCTCAACTCTAAGAAAACACTAAATATGATTAAAAAGTGACTTATTCTTAAATGCAGTGTGACACCTTTCAAGCATTTTTGAAGAGGTGCTTTTCTTGTCTGCACCCCTGCTACTTACTTGCACTAATTTTGAAATTACTGTAGCTTTGAATAATATAAAAACTGAAATACCAGAACCTCAGATTTAGTGCATACTTCCCTCAACTGGACATAAAGTTCCACTTATTTGAGAACTGCAGTTATGGACCTCAAAATTTCAGTGGTCATCCATTAAGATGTATATTCCCTATACTTGTATGGGATACTAGAATTTCAGTGGTCACATCATTCAGATGTATATTCCCTATACTTGTATGGGATACCAGAATTTTAGTGGTCACACATTAAGATGTATATTCCTTATACTTGTATGGGATACTAGAATTTCAGTGGTCACCCATTAAGATGTATATTCCTTATACTTGTATGGGATACTAGAATTTCAGTGGTCACCCATTAAGATATATATTCCCTATACTTGTGTGTGGTACTATAATTTCAGTGGCCACCCATTAAGATGTATATTCCCTATACTTGTATGTGATACTAGAATTTCAGTGGCCACCCATTAAGATGTATATTCCCTATACTTGTATGGGATACTAGAATTTCAGTGGTCACATCATTCAGATGTATATTCCCTATACTTGTATGGGATACCAGAATTTTAGTGGTCACACATTAAGATGTATATTCCTTATACTTGTATGGGATACTAGAATTTCAGTGGTCACCCATTAAGATGTATATTCCCTATACTTGTATGTGGTACTATAATTTCAGTGGCCACCCATTAAGATGTATATTCCCTATACTTGTATGTGATACTAGAATTTCAGTGGTCACCCATTAAGATGTATATTCCCTATACTTGTATGTGATACTAGAATTTCAGTGGTCACCCATTAAGATGTATATTCCCTATACTTATATTGGATACTAGAATTTCAATGGCCACCCACTAAGATGTATATTCCCTATACTTGTATGGGATACTGCTTCTGGACATTCTTCACTTGTACTGAGTTTGTGCTTTTATTTTATGCATTTCTATAAGTACTTTTCATGTCTGTTTTTACGTTGCCTACTACTTATAGAGCATTTTGCTAAATAGGTACTTTATTTTGACTGGCCGGGTTATTTATTTTTAGTACATGTTATCTTGTCCCATTTTACCATGGTGGATAATTTAATAGAGGATGTGTTTCAAAATGATGGCATTTTCCAAATGGCCAACTGTAGATGGCTTTTCCAGTTCACTTATTTTTAGATGGCTCTATTTATCTACAGCTCTGTATCTAAATTTCTGTTATGCTGGTGACCAGGGTTAATAAATGATGCAATTTGCTAGGGTCCTGTTGGGTTAGAGACTGCATCCCAGTATATTTCATCCTGTCATGGGTAGGGGGCTCAGAATGGCTTACTGCATCAAGACAATGGGGTAGGGGATTGCACCACAGGGCATTTCAAACTTACTGGGGAAAGGAGGCTTAGACTGGCCTACTAGAAGTATACAAATTAGTAGTATTGTGTAGGCTAACAAGACCACCACACAATGCTAGGGGTATCGCTGTGGAGACAGTGAGGTTTGGCATTGTTTCCAGAGCACAGGGACAATTTTCCCTTAGGCTGACAAGGTTGTGTCATTCTTCAACATGCCTCCCCACAGATTCTACACTGGTACTTGATAAGGAAATCTTCTCCAAGGTCAGAGGACTAAAACCTTGACTGCAACCCACACAACCTTGATTTGATTAGCAGCCTGGATGCCAAAGTAGCCAATGATGGTTGAAAATGAAAAGACAAGGCAAAACCATTTCTTCTCTTTCAGGGCGATGTGTGCTTGGGGCACATCTTAGGAATGAACATTGGTCATAAGACAACAGCCATGGTGGGGACAGCTTCATCTTCTTACCAATACATGGCCATCTTATAATACAACCCTGCATAGCTGGGCATGAGTGGAGCTAGTAATAATATTCCCAGCTAGCCTCAGTATGATCTCTCCTGCTTCCATTTCCCTGCCCAGTCGTAGCTGGATTTATAGCCTGATGTCTGAAAAACCTTCCCATCTATTAAGGTGAGACCCATCCAGGGACATGCTTGCAGTGCTGGCCTGCAAACAGCTTAATGCTAGGATTATGGGGCCAGCTTTGTAAAGGAAGTAGGGTCCTATAACAAGAGTACATGTTGGCATGTTAATGTTAGGATTATAGGCACAGCCAGGTAAAAGAAGTGGGGAACTAAAACAAGATACATGCTAACACGTGAATGTTAGGATTATGGGCACAGGGCGGGAAAGTAAGTGGAGTCATAAAACAAGAGTACATGTTAACATGTTAATGTCAGGATTATGGGCATATCTGAGTAAAGGATATGCGCACAGCCAGGTAAAGGAAGTGGGGCCCTACAACAAGAATACATATTAACAGGATAATGCTAGGATTATAGGCACAACCAGGTAAAGGAAGTTGGGTCCGAAAGCAAGAACACATTTTAACATACTAATGTTAGGATTATGGGTAGAGCCAGGGAAAGAAAGAAAGAAAGTGGGGTCATAAAACAAGAATACATGTAAACATGCTAATACATTATGGGCATAGCAGGGTAAAAGAAGTGGGGACCTACAACAAAATAAATGTTAACAGGTTAATGTTAGAATTATGGGTACAGCCAGGTAAAGGAACTGGGGTCCTAAAACAAGATACACGTAAACATGTTAATGTTAAGATTATAAGCATAGCTGGATAAATGAAGTGGGGGTTGTACAAAAAGATACAGGTTAATGTTAGGTTTACAGGACAGCCTGATAAAGGAAGTGGGGCCCTACAACAAGATATATGATAACAGATTAATGCTAGGATTATGGGCACAACCAGGCAAAGGAAGTGGGGCACTAAAACAAGATAAATGTTAACAGGTAAATGTTAGGATCATGGGCACAGCCGGGCAAAGGAAGTGGGGTACTAAAACAAGATACATGCTAAGAGGTTAAGGTTAGGATTATGGGGACAGCCTGGCAATGGAAGTGGGGTACTAAAATAAGATACATGTTAAGAGGTTAAGGTTAGGATTATGGGGACAGCCTGGCAATGGAAGTGGGGTACTAAAATAAGATACATGTTAAGAGGTTAAGGTTAGGATTATGGGGACAGCCTGGCAATGGAAGTGGGGTACTAAAATAAGATACATGTTAAGAGGTTAATGTTAGGATTATGGGGACAGTCGGGCAATGAAAGTGGGGCACTAAAACAAGATACATGTTAAGAGGTTAATGTTAGGATTATGGGGCCAGCCAGGCAATGGAAGTGGAGTACTAAAACAAGATACATGTTAAGAGGTTAATGTTAGGATTATGGGTACAGCCCGGTAAAGGAAGTGAAGCCTTACAATAAGAACACATGTTAAAAGATTAATGTTAGGATCATGGGCACAGCTGGTCAAAGAAAGTGGGGTACTAAAACAAGATACATGTTAAGAGGTTAAGGTTAGGATTATGGGGACAGCCTGGCAATGGAAGTGGGGTACTAAAATAAGATACATGTTAAGAGGTTAATGTTAGGATTATGGGGACAGCCGGGCAATGAAAGTGGGGTACTAAAACAAGATACATGTTAAGAGGTTAATGCTAGGATTAGGGGCACAGCCAGGTAAAGGAAGTGGGGGTCTTAAAACAAAACTACATGTTAACAGATTACTTTTAGGATTATGGGCATAACTCGGTAAAGGAAGTGGGGTTCCACAAAAAGATATTTGTTTACAGTTTAATTTTAAAATTATGGGCAGTGGGGTCCTTCATGAAGAATACATGTTAACAGGTTAATATTGGGATTACTGGCACAGCTGGGTTAAAGGAAGTGGGGCCCTACAACTAGAATACATGTTAACAGGTTAATGGTCGGATTATGGTCACAGCCAGGTAAATTTAGTGGGGCTCCAAGAATACATGTTAACAGGATACTGCTAGGCCAATAGCACAGCCAGATACAGGAAGTTGGGTTTTAAAGCAAGAATACATATTAACTTGTTAATGTTAGGATTATGGGCACAGCCGGGTAAAGGATCAGGGTTCTACAAAAAAATACATGTTGGCAGGTTCATGTTAGGATTATGGGGACAGCCACAAAAAGAAAGTGGGGTCCTAAAACAAAAATATATGTTAATGTTAGGATTATGGGCACAGCCAGGTAAAGGAAGCAGGGTTCTACAAAAAAATACATGTTGGCAGGTTCATGTTAGGATTATGGGGACAGCCACAAAACGAAAGTGGGGTCCTATAACAAGAATATATGTTAACAGGTTAATGTTAGAATTATGGGTACAGCCAGGGAAAGGAAATGGGTCCATACAACAAGATACATGTCAACAGGTTAATGGCAGGATTATGGACACATGCAGGTAAAGGAATTGTTTTCCTACAACAAGATAGATGTTCACAGGTTAATGTTAGGACTGCGGACATTGTGATGTTTTGAGGGACACTGCAAGTGCCTGCCATCAGACATTTCATTTATTCAGGCTGCTTCAAGTTGTGTTTTGAATGACTTTCTGTAATTATACCTCATTGCAGTTATGATGCAAATACCTACATCCCTGCAGAAATTTGTATGTGTGAGCTATCATTTTTTTTATAGTAATGCAGTTGTGTCTTCAGATGTGCTCATTTTAGTATAAGTTATGAGTTTTAAATGCAAAATTACTGTAGACAATCTTCATTATCAATACATCTGCATTTAGTTTTACATTATAAATTAATTTCTTCCTTTTAGGAATATGAACCAACCATATTTTATCCAAAACGATCCATAAATCCTCTTTATCAGGACATCACTACTCAGTGTGAAAAGATGGATATTCCGTTCCTTTCTTATCTCCCAACTGAGGTAAGCCATGTAATTTCATCTCTTCTACTGAGAAACTATTCTGCATGTATTACCCATGAGCTATACTCTTGACAGCTATTATTAGCATACATATCTGACTTACTAATATCAAAGTCATGTACATATTACTTTAATGTATACACCAAAACGGTGTTTTATTTCTTAATATTATTTTTCAAACAAAAACTTTCAAGAAACCTCATATGTGCTTTTTGCATATTTTATGTTTGATACTTTCTGCTGATTGTTTCAGACAAGGGACATTTAGTCTTTCTTAGTGAGTCTGATATGCTTAACAGCCAAGTGTCTACCTATGACAGAGATGTACAATTAACAAGATCAAAGATTATGTTAGAACATTGTAAACTATGACAATTAATAGAAGCAACGAATTTGAATATAGGCGTCTATACATACTTGGTTTACTGCTGCTGGGAGCACCCTGGCAGTGTAAGGTTATGATGCCTTCCGTACATTTTAGATCTGCTACTGCACAGGTGGGCTCTACAGGTGGAGTATTCTCAATTTACATCAAACACGAACACACATAATGTCTGGGGAAACAGTGTCACACACTTGAGCTTCCCCACATCCAGCTTACCATAAGTAAAATTCCATACCATAGCCTTGCAAGCTATAGGTCCCCCTACATTAAGCAGGAAGCCCATGCCATATACCTAAATGAACTGAAGATGCTTCCCATTCAGTCTAATACAATATTTGTGGGTGACTTTTACTACTTCAGTATTACCTCATCCTCAAACATGGAGGCCTACAGATTCTTGTACTTTGTTAGCACAGACACCCACCAAAAGCACAAGTATCATTGTTCTTGTCCTCAGAAACATGGTGTAAAGAGACACTCCCCCTACAGTAAAGACCTTATTGGTCAGTTCAGACCACAAGGCTGCTTCCTTTGAAATAAATATTAAGCCTGGGACCTCAGCTAACCATGGAAGATTTTAAAAATATTTCAGAGCCAACGACCTCCTACTAAATGACAGTTTAGCAAATTTCCAAGTCTCCTCTGATAACATAGTTACTTTTGTGTACAGCATTTCTGTGAACAATTCCAGTCATGTAGATAGCTGCATACAGACAGTTGTAGCTACCCGAAATAAACATAGGACAGTCTTCAAAAACAAGGCCCCTGGTAGAATCCCAGTATAAATAGAATGTATAACAAAAGAAAGAAAATCATGTCCAAAAACAGGAAGGGCTTTGCCCAGCAAGGCAAAAAATCCTTCATCAATCTGAGCATGCAACCCAGGGGACTAATCAAGTCCACCAAAGTCAAATTTAAGATAAAAAATAGTCTCCCAAGTTAAGGGCAGCCATAAGGCTTTCTTCAGTTGTCTGCAGTCTTAAAGGCAACACCTAATAATGTGACAAACTAACCGTGAATGGAATCACCTATATGGAGCCAAATGGTATAGCAAATTTGCTGACTGATAAATTTGGCTCCAGACCAGTTTTAGCCCCAGTCACCACCCAAGGAATTCCTCCCAACCATTTCTTCAACAACTGTTACTAGGGAGAAGGTCTTCCCTGCATTCTCCATACTGAACAACACTGCTTCAGTGGGCCCTGATAACATCCCAGGATGCCTCCTGAAAAGCATGAATGTAACTTATCAGGCCTAGTAGAAGCTCTACTTAACCATAGCCTCTAGACAGGCTTAGTACCAAATGAGTGGAGGACTGTAACAGTTATTCTTCTACACAAAAGTGAGCCTTCCATGGACCTGGGAAACTACAGACCCATGTCTGACTAGTCTCATATAAAAGGCCGTGGAGAGAATTATTATGGATCTGATAAACAGTGACATAGGAAATCTATAGACACTGGACCCTACCCAGTTCAGTTTTGTTAGAGGCAGTTTATGTTTATTTAACCTGGTAGACTTCTTTGAGAGGGTAGCTAAAGCTATGGAAGAGGGCAAAGTACTGCTTACTGCCTACCTCATCCTATTGAAAGAGTTTTACATAATACCTCACTCAGGCATTGTACATAAACTTACAAAATTAGGCATAAACCCATATGTCATATGATGAATAGTGATCTGGTCACTGAATGGACACAAGAAGTTAAGACAGGAGATTCTACCTCAACAAAGAGGCCAGCCACTAGCAGAGTCCCAGAGGGATCAGTGCTGGGGCCTCTCCTTTTTGGTATCTACTTCTCTGAAGCCAAAGCAAACTTCAAGGGTCACTGGTTGACCAAACATGCAGATGCCTACAAACTAGGCATGATCAATCAATTCCCTAAAGACACAGATTCTCTTCAAGAGGATCAAAAGCTTTATGTAATTACAATTTTCCATACAAAGTGTTTTGTTGCTAGTCTACTACTACTACTACTGCGTATACTATCCTTGTTGACTTTTATTCTTCAGGATGGCCTGACAGAGACAAACAACTGATGCCAAATCAATGGACTAAAACCTAATGGGTAAAATGCATAATAGTACAGTTTTAAAATATGACCGCCCCTGGAAATTACCACATTAATAATACACCCCTAAAAAGTTGAGCCAGTGTGGGCTCTGGGAAAGTATGTTGACAATAAACTGACCTGTGAACATTACATGTCTACCGTGATGAGAAGATTATTCCACATTGCAAAACTTATAAATAAGGGCATGGCATCCAGGTCTAAGGAGGTCATTGTTCCACTTTACTCTGCGCTCATCAGGCCAATCACTGAGTACGGCACACCCTTCGGCATGTACTTGACCAGGTACTTGAAATAGCTTGAGAGACCCCAGAGTTGTCTCACAAAACACAGGGAGTAAACAATAAGGTAATTTCAAACCCTCTGTCCCTGTACTCAGTCTACCTACATACTGATTTGCAACAATCTATGCTTGGCCTACAAGGTGTTACTGGATCCCTCTCTGACAGACTTTTTGCCTTCCTACAAAACCAATAGCATCAGAACTAGGGACTTGTACCTTGCTTGCAACATGAATAGGACATGTTGGAGGGGCAGGTGTGGGTCTCAGAGAATATCCTTCCTCTGGAACAGGCTTTCAATCCATGTGAAGCGGAGTTAATCCCTAACCCTATTCAAGTGTAACCTGCACCATTGGTTAGGAAATCAGAAATTCACCCCATGTCTAGCACCTACATCTGTCAAGGACAGAGGCAGTCTTAAGGATATGTTATCAATGAGGTAGTTTCCTGGGGTAGCCAACTTCTCAAAGGGTACTATTATGCATTCTTGGCATTGAATTTTAACCCATGTCTATGCTACCAGTCATTTGTCCGTGCTGGTCTTTCCTGTAGAATGTGTCTTGGGGGGATTCTGCAATTGCTCTTAGCTTGCAGTTGTCTGCAGACTTGGTCAGCCAAAGGCTTTTGACATTGGCTTTGACTTCTGAGAAGTAAATGCCAAAGAGGATTTGCCCCAGCGTAGAACTACTCTGCTAGTGACCGGGCCTGTCAATGCAGGTGGTCTCCCTTATCTTAACTCCCTGGGTTCTAGATGAAAGCCACCTGGTTATCCATTATGTAATATAGGAGTTAATGCCTAATTCAATGAGTTTGTTTACAAAGCCCAAGTGGGATATTGTGTGAAATGCCTTAGCAAGTTTCAGGCAGGCAGTATGTGCTGTTTTGCCCTCATCCTCTGTCTTGGTGATCTTTTCAAAGAAGTCCGCCAGGTTAAGTAGGCATGATCTGCCTTTAAGAAAGACAGATTGGGTTGGATCCAGTGTCTGAAGGTTTCTTATGTCATTATTAATTATATGCATGCTAATTTGTTCCATAGTTTTGCATATGAGATTAGTTAGACGTATGGGTCTGTAGTTCTCAGGGTCCACTAATGGACCAACCTTGTGCAGAGGGATGACGATTGCAGTCCTCTAATCAAATGGGACAAAGCCTATTTGGAGGCTCTGGTTAAATACTGACTGCAAAGGTTCAGACAGGACATGCTTCAGGCTATTTAGGAGACATCTGGTATGTTAATGGGGCCCATCAGTGTGGTGTTCTTAACCTTAGACAGTGCTTTTTAAATCTGCCCCTAGTGATAGTTGGGGTGGTTATGCTTCATGGTATTATTTGGAGGTGGATATTCCAAAAACCATGCACGTAGGACTAGGTGCATGGACCAAACCAAAAATATTAGGAAAGCAAAAAAGGGGTCCAGCACCAAATAGGAGTGAAAGGCTACATTTATTTATGCAGATAAAATAAAAAACAAATAGGCATACAGCAAAACAAAATGCCTTCCTCAGTGCATTAAGAGCCATCAGCTCTACACACATTTATAAAGTCAGTTAATTAACCCTATTACATTCCAATTGGTCCATTCCAAAAATTCAATTATGTTCATTTAAACCAGGTTTAAACAAAGCTTCAAGCTTGACAATCCATCCTGATTCCTTTCTGTTTAATATGGAATGCAAAACAAAAACAAGTGGCCGTACGATAAATTCACACTTCACTCATTATAAACATCCACACCCTATGCCAGTGGTACAGACCATCTTGTTTGGGGATAAGTTAGTAGGAAGTCATCCTTGTGGATACAGCATGTTTTAGTATTTACATAAACAAAACTACTGAATTCACAAGCAGCAACACCCCACAGATTTTTGACATTAGGTGCTTTGCCAATTGCGGCAGTGACTGGGTCATTTATCTGGCCACTTGTTTTTGCTCTGCGTTTTACGTAGGGCAAACATCACGACCTGTAAAACATAGAATAAGTGAACATCTTAGTGATATCAGGACCAAACGAATTCAAAATGCACTGTATAAATATACACTGACCCATGCCACTGACAAATTCAGTTTTACAATTATAGACAAAATCCAGGGACATAGAGCTAACAAAGCAGGCTGGCATTCCATATTAAACAGAAAGGAATCAGGATGGATTGTCAAGCTTGGAGCTTATCAGGTAACCTCTTAATAATAGGCAGTTTGCCTTAGAGCAATTCCTAACTGATTCAGGATTTTCTGGGGTCACAGGACTGATTTCTATTTCAAAGGAGACAGCTTTATGTTATGGCCTTACCAGAGAGGATACTACACTAGGGTGAGGGGTGAGGATGGGATGCAACATTCTCCCATATTTGTGAGTACCAGATTCAGTATGTTTATACCCCTAGTAGGAGTATGGACTAACTGTTCCAGGGTGTTTATGTTTACAAAGTCCAAGAATCTCTGGATCTACAAGTTTGTGGTCACATAGGATTACCAATTTATAGAGGGGTAGTTAAAGTCACCAATGAATGTTATATCTTTGAATGGTAAGAGTCTCCATAGGTCTAAGTATGTGCTATGGGTTTCATGGGTCATACAGGATGATCTATAACTTACAAGAACATGATACAGGACTATATTTATGATAATTTGATATGGGACTGTACTTGTGGTAATTTGGACATGGAGAAACTCAAGTGTGTTATCCTGTTTGACTAACCATGAGGTATGTTTGCATTTTGTGTAGACTGTGACAATTGCACTTTTAGACCCTGCCTGTGCAGTAGCTGGTCTAAATGTGTGGAAGGCACTGAAGCCTGTCACTGCTGGGGTACTCTCTGTGGCTTTAAACCTTGTCTCTGTAACTGCACAGATATTTGCATTCCCCAGGATGAGAAGTGGTTGGAGGGAGTGGGATTTCTTGTTTAGACTGCTGGCATTGAGCAGTAACATCTTTAGAGTCTCTTTGGTTGAGTTTGCTAAGTTGGAAGGTGTGCCTAAAAAAGGCAGTATGGGAAGAGGACAATGTTTTAGCCAATATTTAAAAGCCTAGCAGGGACAGATGAAGACTATCCCTGGCAAAGCAATGTGGTCTGTCATTGGTTCATAGGTAAGTACTAGGCTAGCTGCCATTGTGGGCCATTTTAAGCCTAGCTAGTTTCCCTTTTTTTCTCTAAATAACCCATCCCATTTGGTTATAGATTGACCTTACCTTTCCCATGTTCAATAACCATATAGTAACCTAAATAGGAATAATTGAAATCATAGCATGGATAATTTGAGGGGACCCATACATGGAATAAAGTATTTAGGATCTGCCTCTGTCCAAGGGAGCAGTACCAGGGTAAATTTTCTGCTTCCCATCCATAGATCTAAATTGATGTTGAAAATGGACAAGGGTGAACTTTGTTTTATGTAGATGGGGAGTCTGTTCCATGGCAATGGTATCTACTGTGAAATATAACTGTCTCTCCAAACTGTTCTGTTGATGTTGCAGAACAGGTTTAGATCCCTCGGCAGAGTATGTCTGATGCCATTTGGCTTGCTGATGTGCAGTAATTCCATCAGTAAATGGTTGTATGATGCACTGTATGCCAGACACAGGTCACCTCTTAGCAGTCTGTAAGGTACTGAGTAGAGTGAGTGACAGACCTTTGAGTCAGTCCATGTAGGACATGTTGCTTAGGCCTTGTATCCTTTTAGTAAGGTATCTATGTGGGCATTCCAGTTGCTGCCTGTGTCTGGACAGATACATACCAAAGGGGGTATTATATTCAATGACTGGCCAATACAGAAGGACTTTCTTACAACAATAGACACATGTTGGCTATAAGTTAGGTCGCTGTCCATATAAGTTCTCAAAGCCCAAACAACTGGGTCAACTCTTAGAAGAGTTATACTTCTGAAAAAGGAGGATACTCTAAAACACAGAGATCTATATATAAAGTCCCCACTTCTGGTCGTTTACAAATTTTACACCTTGTGATTGTTACAGATTAACAATCTGTACAAAGTTTTGTTATGCAAAGACGTTACTGATAATATGTTTTGGGGGCCCTGAGAGACTTATGGTAAATTGTCGTAACTGTATCATGTCATTGTTTGCGGGTGTGTTATTAAAGACTGAATCAGTGAAATTTGTGAATTTTTCACTTGAGGCTGGATGACAAAGACAGGACGTCGCAGAGAGGAAGGGTTTTCAGAAATGTTTGTCCCGTTTAGGTTATCATCATTAGGAGTGCAGGCCAGAGCTTTAAATTGCATTGTAAAGGCATTCTTGTAAAAAGGTAATGTCACACCACCTGCTTTCTTTTTTCTGGAAGACCACTGAAGATGTAATTGTTTCCAGCAGGACTGTGTGTAAGGTAAGAGTAGCCTATTTAAGCTAAGTCTCTGTGATAGCAGGAATGCCTGTATTGTGAAAAGAAAAAAAGGAACTCAGCTGCTCAAGTTTGGTTTCTACATTGCATGCATTTAGAAGAATTTTACTTGGGAGTTACAGTTTTTTGAAGAACTGCCTGGGGACAGTAGTTTAAGAAGCTGTTTATAGGTCAATTATTAGGCTTAGTGTTCCTAAATAGTAGTGATTAGGAGAGTGTGGACATTTGTTTAATGAAAAATCTAGAAATCTTACATTGGGTTAAACGGGAATTACAGTTTTTTTAAATAGGGGAAACGGAAAGGGATGCAGGATATGATACTGTATATAAACAGGCTTGAATGTAAAGAAACAATCAGAACCAGAGCTGCCCACTGAAATAGTGGTTTTGATCCTGACTGCTGTACTGTTGGCCATAGCACAGTTAGCAGCCTTGGCAGGAGACGATGGCTGGGAGGAGGGGGGATTGAGCAGCTGAGTGGGGTAGAGTTACAACACTGACAGTGATTGGTCAAGATAAAAGATAATCGGTTCCATGATGCTGGGTTACTGTGAATCATGTCCATAGCAAAGCGCAAGAGCCATCACATTATCACGTGAGTTGTTGGCTCCCAGGCCTGTAGCCAGCCTGGTGAAAATGTCACCAGTAATACTGTATAGGCCTGTAGTAAACGCGTCTATATTACGACACTGAAATGGCTAAACACCAAATTCTGCTTCAGTGACACATAAAGAGCAAACTAGTTAAGTGAACGGTCAGATCACCCATTTTTTTCCTAGGGAAAAAAAATCGGTAGGCCAACCAGACAAGACACACTAGCTTAAACATTACAAAGTGGGGGACAAAGCCCCCCACACTCCCCAATGTTGTAGTTCACTCTTTATGTGTTGCTGAAACAGCGTTCAGTGTTTAGCCGTTTTGGTGTCATACTTTAGACCCAGAGTAAACGAGTGTGGATGCAACAGAGAAGGTAAGAGCTCATGTGTGGAAGGCCAGAGGAGGTCATCTCCTCTAAAATGTGAAAATAACTACACTGATATAAAAACAGAATGATGCAGACCTATTCATTCACTCAACAGCAACTCAGTCTGTAAGTCTGGATGTCCTCATTGTAGAAAGATACTGTCTATGTCTGTCGGCTAAAGGACATGCTTGTGATTATGGCAGAAAAACACAGGGTGGCTTCCAGAATGATTTTAAGGTTTCTGCTTTAGAGTAAGATACTCAATAAGTGAATAAAACAGAGGCCTACTATTCATTTGGTGCTGAATAATGTATTTAAAGTGCAAGGTAAAGCAGTGCAAGCTAATATGGAGTAGATTATCACAAAGTGTTGGTCTTCATCTCCTACAGGGGCAAGGGCTACCTTAGGATTCTAGCAGTACCATAAATGTATTGAATGTTGGCCTTAATGTCAAAATATCATCAAAAGTTCAAACAAGGCCTAAAAACAGCTCTGTCACTTTTAAAAGATCCATGCATTTTTCTGTTTTATATTCCTGTGAATCCCTCACAGCACCACAGTTTTCCTCTAATTGGTAAATCTTCTGTTATGCTTGAAATGCTGAAAGCAGGATACGAATTTTGGTCTTGTTGTTACCAGATGACATTTGTAATGTCTTGTATCTGCAGGTAGAGTTAATCAGTGATGCTTACAGCATGGCGGATGCTGTTCTATGGGATAAGTATTTTGGTCTCATTGCTGTCAGATGACAATTGTAATCTCTTGTATCTACAGGTGCAGTTAATCAATGATGCTTACAACATTGTGGTGGATGCTATTCTAGGATTTGGTAATGAGCAAGGAGACCTGAAGGAGCCATATATCACCATCCTAACAACTCTGAAACAGATTAAAATCCCAATTGTCAGTGTGGATGTCCCATCAGGTAAGAAAACTAGTCAGTCTTTGGAAATCTCTAGGTTTTTTGTGACCCCCCCCCCAATATCATGTTATAAATACATTCAAAAATAAAGGTATTAGGGACTTTATCCATGCCTAATTTTCATGATATGGTTCTTTCAGTAAAAAGATGCAAAATGTCTCAGTTTAATCTAAGCAGACATAGAAGAGGCTGCTGTTACAGATTAAAAAAAAAAGTTTTGATTAAACCATTTCCTCAAACTTTAGATTTTTTCTTGTTTTAATCTACCTTAATAGTAGTAAACTGCATTGTTTACATATTGAGAATCTTCAGTGACTGGTACATTTGAATAAAAGAATGGCATAACATTGTTTTGTTGTGGTTATGTGGTTAGATCAACAGCCTTTTCTACATCTTCACCATTTACTGGTCAACTCAGCCATCCCATTGATTTAATGCTTGTTGCTTGAGTTGTTTATCAAAAATAATTAGTATTATTTGCTTGCTAACATTGTTCCCCTCTTCAACTTCCTCCTGCTGTCTTTATCTCCTGCATTGGCATTAAATCTGTGAATTCCCAAGAAAGCAAGTTTTGAGTCTACATCTCTTTGCAAAATAGTCCTCCCTAACATTGCTCCCAAGACATTTTCTCAGACTCGGACTGTATCCACCATTTTTGCAGATTTCTCTTAATGAAATCTATTACTCTCTTGGAGCTTAGGTGTTAGTGCAACATGCCTTTTTGCATAGTTTCCATAAGAGCAAACATGCTATGTCCATTTCATTTTTCTTTATATTGTTCCTGGCACAGATATTGCAGAATATTAATTTCTGTCCTCTAGTCTGCCTGCAGTACGATAATGCAGATATGTATCCCTCCAGAATTACATATAGCTCCATACAGGGTTATACTAGTTCGCTGAATTTACTTTATTTTTTTTAATTTTATTTATTTATTTTTTTTTTTACTGGGGTAGCCAATAATCACACTTGATCAGTTACAGGCACTGCCTGTCTGATTGTAATCACAGACAAGTATAGTTGTAAACTTAGAGAAAGTTATAAGCAGTATAAGAGTGCACACCAGAGAGAGAGAGAGAGAGAGTCTGTACTTTGTGTTAAGTGCAAATCCAGAATACCAAGTGATGAGGTTAAGATAAGTCCAGTGTACTCCGTTAATACCTGAAACTGTTTAATTCTAGTGTGCATGATAAAAGTAAAAGCCTTTTCACTACTGCTATCGCTCAGCTGTCTGCGACACTAATGTACAACATGCCCTTCAAATGTGGAACAGTGAGGAACATGGACTTTTTAGACTCAAAATGATGAACATTCCTCATAATGAGGTCACTTGAAAGATATAAGTAACATAATGGGTTTTCTACCCTTTCTTTTTAGCTTTGCCCCTGTTAATTGATCAAAGAATTTGCGAGCTGTGGCTGAGATGATATACAGCAGCTCCGAGATGTAACGCAACTGCCGTAATGTTTGGAGAGCTAAACAAAAACACTGGTGCAATCCAGTGCTCTCCGTTATTACCAAGAACGACTGTGTGTTTATTGAAGTCGAAGAGCTTAGTTTGGTCAAAGAAGATAGCCCCAGTGAGGCAACCGTTGTCTCATTTCATCAGTGAGGGTCCGGAGTGTTGCCATGATGCTACACCTAACCAGAAGCCACATAATTTTAATTTAAGGACATGATATTGCTGTCCATATTCAGTGATTTGAGTGTATATGATTTATTTTTTAGAATATTATCAAGGGTGAGGGGATGACAGTGTGAGGCATTTTCTCTGATTGTGGCTGTTTTGGAAGAGGCTTTATAAGTGCAGTTTTCCAGATTTTGGCATGATGTTTTGGGTTAGGCCAAAGTTATAGCTGTGGAGACGAGGAATGGTAAGAAATTATTTGCAAAGGTAGGAGAACCAGTGAAGAAGAATATCAAATCTGGCAGCGGTGTCTGTGGGAATTTGTTTAAGTAAGAGTTTTATATTTTTTGAAGATATTTCCTTGATACACAAGGTTGGAATGAATGGTGGAGGAGAGAGATGAGATGAGGATTGAGAAGAAAAGCCTGACTGTGTCTGGCAGGCGACTTAATTCTTTAAGGAAGTCGGGACTTGTAAGCAATGGAGAACATTGGAGTGTCAATGTTATCAGTGACTTTACAACCTGTGAGTTGTATGACAAAGGAGGTACTGCAAGCATAGCTATCTGCAAATTTGTAAATAATTATATGTCATTTGTGAATATCAACATGATTCATATATGATACTTGTGTTACAAGTGTATTAGAACTGTATGTCAGTTTTATGTCAAACTGTTGGTACAGAAGTGAGTGTTGAAAAGGTTTTTGCAAAGTGCTTAAAATGTAACCATAGTGTGCCCTACTGGCATAGAACAGAAACGTACCTGCACTATTGTAACTGTTTAGATGTATATATTTTAACAGTGGAAACTGGAGTACAGAAGGTTAACCTCAGAAAAATAGCTGAAATTAAATTACTTTATGGCCAGCCCATAAAAAGATGTTATCTTGTAGTATCAGTGCAGTAACAGACACAATGTCTAGAACTAGGGAACTTTCAGTATTGTCTTAGAAGTGTTTTATTGTTTTATGACTTCCAGCAAGTACCACAATCTGAGAAAAAGTCCTTGTTTGTGTAGTGTCACAGCTAGATGCTAAATACTGCTAGCTTTCAGCAGTGGGGGGTTTACCTGGGATAGAGTCAGATGGCAAGAAATTATGTCATTCTGCAAGTTATCCCAGCAGTAGTATTTCAGATATTAATTTAAGAACTCTCTGAGAGAGAGAGAGAGAGAGAGAGAGAGAGAGCATTTTGTCTTGGACCTGACAGGATCCATTCACCACACATCTGCCTTGCTATGAGTAAGTCAAGTCTATGGAACAGTATAATTCTCTTAGATATAGTCAGAAATATAGCAAAGCTTAGCTTAGATATTTTTCTTTCTTTATTTGAGACTATCCTGCAATATTGTTTTAAATATTTCATGTGATTTTGAATTCTGATGTTACTGTAAATGTATATTTAGTATTGTCTTGTTCTTTTATTATTTATTATTAAATATATTTGAACATTTCATTGTGGTTGATCTGTCTAGAGATATATAAGTTCTGAGAGTACTTGCATATTTATTTGGTGATACTGTGGACTACTCCTAATAGCCTTGCTCTTGGTCAAACTACCATTTGTATTAATAGTAACATTACACAGTAAGATTGGACACCCTTTGTTAAAGGCCTTAAAATAGCTGCTAAGGAGCTGGCTGGTGGCAGTCATAACTACCTTATAGTCTGGGCAGAAGAGGGCATAGCTAGTAAACCTGTGCCAGCCTTTCCCAGGTGTGTGTGTGTGTGTGTGTGTGTGTGTGTGTGTGTGTGTGTGTGTGTGTGTGTGTGTGTGTGTGTGTGTGCAAAACAAATCTCTGAGAGTGTGTGTGTGTCAGCTACTTGGGCAGGGACATGAAGCACTGGTTGGACAGAGAGAGTGTTGGAGGTCTTGGCTTGGCCATTCATCTAAGATCTCAACTCTGTAGCTGTGCCAGTGGGGAGTCTTATTGGGGATCTGGAGAAACCAGTCCTGGACTGACTGTGGCTTGTGTGTTCTCTTAAGGGAAATTGCACTTGATGCAGAAAGCTGCATTTGGAGATACTGTGTGTGTACCTGTCATCCTCTCAATGTATGTCCCCCACTGGTGCTAGTGGTGAGGATTGAGGCTCCTTGATTACTGGTCCAGTGGTTGGGCATCACAAGTTGGGTCACCACTTTCCAGAAATGTTTAAGCTCCCTTTGCAGGGGTAGCTGTGTGGATTTGAAGTGGTTGAATTTAGCCTATATATATCTTATTGGGTTAGGTTACATAATGCTGTGAAAAAAGCATAAGTCTGAGGTGAGGGGTTTTGTTTCTATGTGGTCTAAGGTGAGGGGTTTTCATTCCACATGTACCATGCTTTATTGTTAAGCTTTGAAAATGTTTGAATTCTTTAGTTATCCAATCATATTTTGGTGCTTGAATAGACATGTAAGGTGAAAGAATTTGTTTTGTAGCTCAAGTAAGTTTTGATCCATGAATGTGGCTGTGGCATTGGAGTCTGGTAGAGTGAGTTGGGGGTTCAAGTGATGCTGGAAATCTTATTAGTGAAATTAAGTCTGAATGAGTTGAGTTTAGAGGGAAGTTGTAGTGAGTGGTTTGATTTAGAATGCAATAGGGAACTGCTCAAAGAAGGCCAGAAGATGAACAGCTATGATGGAAATTATGAAGGGTCATTGATGTTTAATAAATTCAAAAGGGAGTGATGGCTGGAAAGGTGGTTTGGACTTGTGAGGTCATCCAATTGCGTTAGATAATCACTGGCAAGGAATTCAGCAATGTTATTAGCTGAGGAACCCAGGTAGTTTAGGTTGAAATTGCCAAGAATTGTGATTTTTTTTTATGTTTGAGGAAGGTGGAAATTATGTCATTAATAAGTAATTGATATTTACAGGAGTGGAAAGGCATAGAAGGTAGGCTATATCTAGAGAAGTAGTTTGTTACCCCCCCCCCCCCCGAGAAAAACGTTGACAGTATTTTGCTGGGTTTGGAGTTTTGACACTGGCTTGAACAACCACTTTTGGTTAAAATGCGATTTAACTAAAATTACAGTCCCCCCCGGGTCTTTTGCCAGATATTCAGACAGAGACATAGCTGCAGTAGGGGAGGTGTTATATTTAGGCCACAATTCTGTTCCTGGGGTAGTAATGCCTGTTGAACTGAATGAAAGGAAGCTATTTATTTGATCAGGCTTATTTGTGATGCTATAGGCATTGCGATGAGAGTGGAGTTGTTGATGACAGGTCTTGGGTTGCATTCTTTGTTTCCTTTAAGAGGAAGTATCAAGGTGTTACCCTATATTGTACAGATCAAAAGGGGGAAACAGGGTTTGGATGAGCCTGAGATGATGAAGTATTGTGAGCCTCAAAGGAAGAGTTGTAGGGGGGGGGTTGTGGTTTTAGTGAATGGTAAGATTGCTTGGGTGGGGTTACTGACGGGAGTGTACACAAGCTGAGTGTGACTAGTTGTAAAGTTAATAAAAATAGTGGCAGTGTAAGGAGATGTGTAACTGAAAAGGAGAGAGGAACATGAGTTAGGGGATGTGACTTTTTTCCTGTTAGTCTCATCTTTTCTTAGACATTTAATTTTGGTAGATCTCCTTATTGTTTTCCACATTATTTACTTCCTTTAAGGTACTCTGAAATGATCTAACATTTCCTTAATTTTTCTTTCTTTCTTGTTAACATTTTCTACACTTTTTATTTTTACCTTGGGATGCACTTTTTTCATTGCTTTAAATTTCTTCATACTGACCTCCCATACAGAGCACTCCTTTCTGAACCATGTAGTTTAATACAGATTGTAATGCTGAAAAATCCAGAATGATAAATTTCTGCCAGTTTTCACAAACAACTTTTGATTCTTTGGAAAGTGTACAACCTAGACTAGTAATGAAAACAGGACTTTTTAAGAGATGTAAGCTTTTACACAGTGGTAATAAAGGTCTTCCTTAGTGATTGCTGATTGAAATGTATATAGAAATATGAACAATTATGTATATTTTCATAATTAATAATGCAAATATCATTAAGTGTCATTCAAGCTGGACAGCTTAAAATGCAAAGTATCAATTTCAGTTTTCTCCAATGTCTTCTAAGATTTTATATAATATTATGCTGTAGTTTGTAAGTCAGTTGATTTAGATTCATTTACATATGGAAATAATGCAAAATGCATTCGTAACTACTAGCAAACAAGCTAGCATACAAGGAAGAGGTGCTATAAAGTGAAAATGAGTTAAAAAATGCACAAAAATCCCTCCTCATATGTACTGCCACAGATAGGTGTCACCTAAAATGAGGGACACTTTTCTTTATATATAAAGACATCAAAGATGCTGATCCACAACTGAACACTGTGTAATGCCCTGCACACTTTTACAATGTACTTTATTTACTCTCACTTGCTCCTTTTATATACTAGCCTGTCATTTAACTAGTCTATCTTACAGAAAACCACTTCTAAGCTTAGTATTACACATTTTGATTGCATCTATGTCACTTGGCTTGGTTAAGGGTAAACAGTTCCCACTGACAATTTCTTCTGATGTGTATACTACTTTGTTTACACCATGCTGGAAAAATGTTAGCTTTATCTAGTTGTGATGTCCCCACTCTGGGCCAGTATCAAGGAGCCTGAATCCTCACCACTGACATTGGAGATTGATGCTTACTTGGAACAAAAATGGATACACCAGTATTTCCAGATGCAGCTCTTTTCATCTAGCACAATTTCCCTTAAGAGCACACAGGGAGCACACTCTGTCCAGGGTCCGGATTTCTCCATCTGTCTCCCTCCAGGTCCCCAGTAAGACTCCCCACTGGTACAGCTATAGAGCTGAGACCTCAACTTGAGTGTCCAATACAAATGTTCTCCACCACTGTCTCTGTGAAACCAGTGCTTCATGCCCCTGCTCCAAGCAGCTGACACACACACACTCTTTCAGGTTTGATTTTTACATACACACACACACACACACACACACACACATGGGAAAGGCTGGCACAGATTTGCTAGCTGTGGCCCCTCTGCCCAGACAACAGGGAAGTTACTGCCACCAGACACTCCACAGCCAGCTACTCTATGGCTCTTGCAAGCGTATCCAATCATACTGAGTGAAATTAATATTAATACAAATAATAATGTTGACCAAACAGCCAGGCTTTCAGGAGTGGCCACCGTGACACCAATAGATATAAGTACTCTCAAAGGTTAAAATATTCTCTAAAGGAACAGCTACAATGAAAAGTTTAAACATATTAAATAATAAGTAATAAAAGAACATGAAAATGCAGAATATCTATTATAGGTTCATAGGTTGGTACTAGGCTATCAGCCTTAGGGCCTATACAAGCCTAGCCATAACAATTCCCTAGCTATTTCTTCCCACAGTATTTACTTCCCTTTACAATAAATACCAGAGTTTCAATCACAGGAAATATTAAAAATAACACTGGTGGACAGGTTCACATAATTACAGAAAAAAAAAATTAAATCTTCTTATATCTTATTGAAAAAAAAAAGTAATCTCTGTGGTATCCCCGAAGTCTCAAAACAACCCACTAAAGTGTAGTGGGTCTAAAAACAAAACAGTGTAAGAAACTTCTCTGTGTGGAAGATTTTCAGTCCATATATTTCTAGTTAATCACTGTATATTAATCAGATCAGACAATAGTAGTAGAAGTAGTGAACGTAAACTCATCAAGTCAAAAAGTAATAATAGAAAATATATAATTCTACAGCATTACTAAGTATTCGAATGTAATCCAAGCAAGGCAGGCAGTCTGTTTCCAGTCAAAAATCCTTTATTAAGTACATAGACAAGCAATCCAAGTAAAACAAAAAATAGAGTAATAATTTCCTCACAAGCTTTCTAAATATATATATACTTTTTATCAGACATGGGAGTGGTTTATTGTGCTGTAAAACAAAGTGTTATTGGTACACATGTTAAATTCACATCCCTTCCCCCATCAGTGTGACATTCGAGCTGGTCCTGCCCAACCTAGTAGCTGTCATAATAATATATAGCCCTAATATACTTTAATGGTATATCTTATTTAACCAAATTATTAAGTAGATTATTAAGTCTGTGATTTTATACAAGGCAATATACTACATAGCTGGAAATATATCAACCTTAGTTCATTTTGCGATCAAAAATTATATATAAATATATACATATACATTTTTCATGTAAAAATCAATTTCTATTTTCATAACCTATTGTTAACAAAGATCGCTTTCGTCCTTCTAGACTTCTTCAGGTCTGTGTACAAGAACCCTAAAAACCTATATAATTGTATAATTAGTTAGTATTGTTATTACCATCATTTTGAACAAATTGGAAAAAAGAGAACCAGAAAAAAATAAAAATAAAAAAATATATGTATGATGATGGAAACAAAATATACACTTAAATTTCAAATGATTTAAAATGGTAATTAAAACCAATTTGTAAAAAAAAATAATAAAATAAAATAAAATGCAATTAGTCATGCAAACAATGTGGCAATTTTCTAAGTTCCAGTGCACTTTTAATTGAACAGTAATAGTTTAGTCCAGGCTTTCTAAAAGAGTTCAGCTTTAATTGCCACATGAGTTCATGTTTCTCCAGAATATTCGGGATGTCTCCTTCAAGATCACCCATGTCTATGCGATCCAGGATCTGGAACTTAAAACCTGTGTGTCTTTTATGAAGAGAAAGGTGTTTGGCTAGTGCATTATTTTTACATCCAGAGCGGATTTCTGACAGATGACATGAAATCCTTCGCTTGAGTTTATTTACAGTCTTGCCTACATAGAATGCATCACATTCATTGCACTGTGCCCTGCAAATTACTTTTTTAGTGTTACAGTCACCCCCTGCACTGGTTTTAATGATCTTCTTTAAATAAGGGCAATAAAAACTATCACCTTGCTGTATAAATATACAAAATGTACAATTAGTTACACATCTTTTAGTGCTTTTCTCACATGGTCTAGGTTTAAATTCAACAAAACTTCTAATATTCCTGGCCTTCCTATAAACAAATGATGGGGCTTCACCTAAGATGTTAATCAGAAAAGGGTTTACTGTGACAATGTCCCAGTTTTCTTCAATAATATTTTGATACTGTGATAATCCAAAGTGTATGTCAGGATGCAGCTATTTTTGCATTTGTTATTATCTGTGGGATTACTTAACATTTTTCTACTGGGGAGGTTGAGTGAAGGTGCTTCAGTCCTTTTCAGTTCTATAATGGGTTCCAGGATGTTTTTTAACATCTGACTTTCATAGCCTCTCACTAGAAAATCATTCTCTAAGTTGTTCAGGTTTCTCAAAAATGGTTCCATCTCTGTGGTAATTCGAGCTAATCTATAGCCTTGGATTTCACTACATTATACTTGTTTTTGTAGGATGTAGACTTTTACTGTGGAGTAATAAGTTGGTTTTCTGAATAGATCAGTGGCGATTCTGTTATTGTTGGTGTACTTGGATCGCTTGTCTGTGTACTTAATAAAGGATTTTTGACTGGAAACAGACTGCCTGCCTTGCTTGGATTACATTCGAATACTTAGTAATGGTGTAGAATTATATATTTTCTATTATTACTTTTTGACTTGACGAGTTTACGTTCGCTACTTCTACTACTATCTGATCTGATTAATATACAGTGATTAACTAGAAATATATGGACTGAAAATCTTCCACACAGAAAAGTTTCTTACACTGTCTTATATCTTATTGACTGATCTAAAGAATTATTATTCCCTGGTTACTTACCAGAGCAAGACAAGATGAAGTATGGGAGAGAGCCTTCCTTCTTTGTTAGGTTACAAAATCAGAGTGCCCTGAGACTTCAGTCTCACTAGTATTATGCATTATTTCTGTCATAGATTACAGAATGACATTACATACATCTGGTCATCTGACTTCTGGTTCCAATGCTTCCTCCCTTGGATAGAAGCTGTCAGGATTTATCATGTGTGTCAATAATACACACACACAGAGCCTTGCTAAGATCTGATGCAGCTTCTGGAAGTCATAAAACTGTAAAACACTTCCACTCTTCCTACAGGAGCTAATAAACCATACTTCTTGCAGGCACTGTGTCTCTGGCTTCATTCAGAACTGTGAGATAACATCTTTATTGCCTAGGCCCAGTAATTTAATTTCTTACTATTTTTAAAGTTTGAGATTAACCTCTTCTCTTTCAGTATTCTCTGTTAAAACATATACATTTAAACAGTTACAATAATACATGTATGCTTCTTTTTCTACCCAGCAGGTCACACTGTTGGTACATTTTTAACACAAGCAGTCTTGCAAGTGCATTTTTCAATACAAGCATCTGTAAAAATGTCTGATATACAAATGACATATAATTCTTTACAAATTCCAGCTAGCTGTGCTGGCATATGTTACATATCCCCTGCCCTACTTCTCCTGACATAGCTGGCAATACCTCACATTATCACACTAATATTGCATACCCATTCTGAATTCACATGACTTTGGTCACTGTACAGCATTACCATTTAGGTACTTAATACAATTGTTGTATTATTTACATTACCCTTGAGGACAGAGCAAATTTATACTGTCTTCTGTCTCCCCTTCACCTACTTTTCCCTTCTGTGGTTCTTGTGCACTGCACAATCCTCTTGTAATGTATTAAACATGATGAGAAGGGCTGTGCTGGTAAGTGAAGTATTATCTCATACAGGGACAACAATTCCTTGTTCTCCCTGTACATTTTTGTGGTCAGGATTACAGGAGTTGTGGCATGGAATTCTGGTAACACCATTGGTGGTGTCATCCTCCACCATCTTCATCTTCTGCATTTCAGGGAGTCTCTGCAGTGTTTCCTGCAGATCGCATCTTAACATAAATGCTCTTCCCCATGTTTTCAGACTAAAACAAAATATTCTGAGACAACATAGGATGGTCTGTACCTCATGTTTGTTACTCTTTAACAAGAATTTCAGAGAAGTGAACATTTGCTGATATGCTTATCTTGTTAGCGGCTTATGCCTCCATCTTAGCTACAGATCATAAATCAGATTTTATGTAAAGGCAGCAGTGGAACATATTGGATGGACTTATGATATTTCCACAGCCTGTTTTTTTTATTGCAAAGTGATTACATAATGACCTGCACAGCCTCACTGCACCTATATTTTTTTGTTTTATAGCTTTTTTGATATCTTAATTTTTGTCTGTGGCAGGAATTGTTTGGTTAAGAGGGCTTGGAGGGAATGACACAGAACCTAAGCATTATAAGTACATTTACAACATTATAACAGAATCAGCAATGCAGACGTATCAAAATTTAGTGCTTGGTACTTCAATATAACTTCTGATAAGTGCTCCATTATGAAGGAAAGAATGGGCATCCATATTAGCAATCCATTTATTATTTTATAAGTATGCCGTTTAGAGGACTCCCTATTTTCATACACACTTTCAATAATGACCTACTTCTAGATATGCAGAACCTTAGCGTCTCACAGAGAAGAGAGGAACTACAGGACACAGCATAATAATACCTACACAGCAGAAGATATCATGCAGACTGCCCAGATACATAGTGCCATAATGTAATTTGTTATGAAGGCATGCTGATAAAACAGACATTTCCCTGAGCCTCTTTGTTTGAAGTCTTGAAAGTGTGTTCTAATGTGCAGCCAGTAGATGGCGGTATTCATGAAGGCAAAGTTAAAAAATGTGTTTGGTTCATTGTCGGATTTGTTTTGTAATTTTGTTATATCTGCTAATCAAAAAATAAGACAGGGACAAGAAATAAAATTAGACCATTACTTTACATCATATTGTAAATATAAAGATAGGAAGTTAGGTGGGAGAATTATTAAGTGACTGATGCCTCTAAATCTGTTTTGTCTCCCTAGTCTGAAAGAGTCTGAAGTTTGACGCTGGGTTAGTAAAATGCCTGCCCAGAAACTGGTACCTCCTTTAAACCCAGGTTAGAATATTATAGCATTGCACCACCTCGGTGAGTGGGTAATCCATATTTTTCCAGCAGTGGAAGATTGTTTGATCACTTAGTTTGGAGTGACCAAAATAGATTGTTCTCCCACTGTGGTTAAGCATATGAATTACCCACAACTTTGACACAGTTTTATAATGGCATTATTTTAAAATGGAATACTTCCACTTTTTAAACTAATGCCACTAGATAATGTTATCTGCATTGCCATTCCATCTCTGTTACTTTAATTTGGTGGGGATAGCTTTAAAATACACTCTTGTATGGTGCAACATTGTCTCAGTAGGAATGTTGATGTAGCGAATGGAGTGCCGTGATTACATTTCAAAACAGGAAAAAAGATACACTTGTTAAATGTTTCTCTAGCACAAGACCCAATTTTAATAGCACTTGCAGTTGCTTAACAAAAGCTTGCTTAGGACTCCTAAGCTCTGTTAAGAACAGGTCTCACCCCCAGTACTAAAAGTAGGCAAGGCTTTTTGGCGTAGAATAGTGGCTTAATGGGAACCAGCTTTTAAAAGCAATTAAAACTTCAATCAGCCACACATAAATAGTAAGTGTAGCAGAACAAAGCACGACTCTGTACTTCTTTTCTCTAGAATCAAGGAGAAATCCAAAAATTATCTGAGACAATCAGGGACACACTTAAAAATATTAGTATTTTTAAATTGAGAAGTTGAAAGAATAAGAGTGTGAATTAACATGCATTTATCTTCCTGCTCTTCATACATCTCAGCCTTCTCTAATTTTGCCTAATATTTTGCCCTGTTCCTGAAAATTGTTTTGAGTCTCTGTTAAATCACTGTGGATTGCAGTCAGTAAGTAATATTGCCAGGCATTAGAGTTGAATGCTTCTTATTGTTTTGAACATTCATGTTGAAGCAAAACGTCTTGTTGTATGAACATGTGGATTAGAGCACTCTTATCTTTTTTGCCCCCATTATTTTTAGATTTGTCCAGAATTCTTACACAAAGAAGTTAAGAGGCATGTTGCTGTGTATCTGACAGTGTTTGCTGGCTTTCAAAGCCAGTAAAACACAAACACTTTGTAACCCTACATATTCTCTTGGTTTCCTTCTTTCTGTAACTTATAGTACAGTGAGCAGGTAAAACTTCATGTACTCCGAAGAATTATGAATCTCACTGATCATAACATTTTGTGTTCTCAACATGAACGCCAAGATTTACCTCGTGAGTTTTATGTCCATGCCTTAACCACAATGTGTGTGTGTATCTCTGTGTGTATAGGTTCGTAGGTGTGTACTAGGCTAATAGCCCTAGAGCCTTTACAAGCCTAGCCCATAGGATTATCCTAGCATCGTGCTGCCTGACCATAGTTCCCAGTGCCTCTGTCAAGTAGAGCGACTGGAGTGATCCCTGGGGTGAATTTTCTATTTCCCATTCACTCATCAAGATTTCTCTTGAAGAGGGCCAGTGAGGTGCTCTGCTTGATATGTATGGGAAGTCTATTCCAGAGCATAGGCAGTCTGTGGGTTATGAACCTCTCACTCCAGCATGTTTTGTTGATTGTGGTAATGAGGTTGAGGTCTCCTGGGCATGTGGTGCAGAGGGATTGGGATTTCTTTAGATGCAGCATTTCTAACACAGCTGGGTTAGACATGGCTTTGTAAGTCAAGCAGAGATTAACCCTAAGTAGGCAATATGAGACAGAGAATAGTTGGAGGTTTTGAGTCTGTCCATATAGGACAAGTGTTTAAGGCCTAGGATCCTCTTTGTGAGGTACTTTTGTGACCTCAGCAGTTGTTGCAGGTGTCTAGTGAGGTACATGCCAAATGCGGCATTGTACTCGATGATTGGCCTAATGAGGGAAGAGTAGAGGGAGACAATGACCTATTTCTTCCTGAATGCAAAACCCTTAATAATGAGATGTGCCACATAGAAGGACTTTCTGACCACAGTGGCAATGTGGTGGTCAAAAGAGAGGGTGCTGTCAACCTGTGTTCCCAGATCTCTTATAACACCTTCTGTGTTCAGTGGACTACCATTGATGTGGAAATTCAAGGGAACCAGTTTTTTCCTAAGGGAGATGACAACACATTTTTTGGCATTGAGCTTAAGGCCATGCTTCTGACACCAGTCATTGGTCTCAGTGAGGCCTTTCTGTAGGATGTCAACATCACTTGGGGAGTTAATAATAGTTCCCAACTTGCAATCGTCTGTGATCTTTGTCAGCTAGAGTCCCTTCATGTTGGCCTGGACTTCAGAGACATAGATACTAAACAGGAGAGGACACAGGACCGAACCCTGTGGGACTCCACTTGTGAATGGTCTGCAGTCTGACTTGGAGTCAGCTACTTTCACACAGTGAGTTCTACCTGCGAGCCAGTTTGCAACCCACCTAGTGATATAGGGGTTGATGCCTAGCTTAGTAAGTTTTTCTATGATTCCTGAGTGGGGAATGGTATCAAAGGCCTTGGCCAGATCAAGGTAGGTTGTATGAATCACCTTGCCTTCATCCACAGCTCTGTTGGCTGACTCAAAGTCGTCGACCAAGTTGAGCAGGCATGATCTATCCTTCACAAAACCAAACTGTGTAGGATCCAGAGTTTGGAGATTCCCTATATCCTTGTTTATTAGGTCCATAATGATGCATTCCATAGCTTTGCATATCAGACTCGTCAGGCTAATGGGGCAATAGTTCCCAGGGTCTGTAGTCGTTCATCCTTTGTGGAGAGGGATGACTATAGCAGTGCACCATTTGATAGGGACTAAGCCTGAGATGAGGCTGTGATTTAACAGGGCACACAGGTGTAGTTCATGTACAACACAGCCAGGGATATTGTCAGGTCCCATAGAAGCTGCATTCTTGGCCTTGGACAGTGCCGTTTTAACCTGTGCAGCAGTAATACTGGGTGCCTGGCAATCTACTGGTATTGTGATTGGTTCTTTGGGGGGGGGGGTAAAGTTGGCATTGAATCTGTCGGCCAGTATATTGGCAATATCTGACGGCTTGGTATAGGAGGTACCATTGTGCAGTAGCTCAGAGCAAATCTGGCATTGCTGTGGAGATTCTTTACATAACTATAGAAGGCCTTGTTGTTGTCTTTACTATCTGCTGCAATTCTGTTTTCATAGCTAGCTTTAGAAGATTTGATGAGGGATCTCAACTTTTTGTTGAGGCTGATAAGGGAGTTTTTCCAGTCTTGGGAATTCACCTTATATAGCATCAGTTTCCTCCTTCTGTTGTACAGTTTGTTTATGGCAGGGGACCACCAGATTGGCTTCCATTTTTTGGAGGAGAGCATCTTGGTTCTATTGGGTATGGCGAGATCCATGCAGTTGTGTACATGTGCACTGGTGTATGATTCGGTGGTCATGCAACTATTCTCCATTTGCATGGTTGCCATGAAGTTAGCCACCACTAGTTTTAGGAGCCCAAAGTTAGCTTTGGAGAAGTTTTTCATGGTGGTTACCTTTGCAGAGTGGGGGGGTGGGAGGGATGTGGATTTCCAAGGTGATTAGTTTGTGGTCAGATCTAACCAAGGAGGAGTTGACTATTGATGTAGAGCAATGGTTACCCATGCTAGTAATGACCAGGCCAAGGATGTTGCTACCTCTAGTGAGGGTAAGAATGAGCTGGTCCAGGGCATTGGAATTAATGAATTTCAGGAAACATTGGGCAAGTGTATTGGTACATGAGTAGTTTTCCCAGTTAATGGAGGGGTAGTTGAAGTCGCCCAGTATGAGAGTGTTAGGTTGGACCCTAATATTCTCCAGGGTGCTTAGGAATGTGGAGTGAGTCTTGGGACATGGTTTGGGACCAATAGCAGACTATGACCTGAATCGGTGTCTTACCCAATGTTAGCTGCACCTGAAGTATCTCAGATGTGTTATGTTGGGCTATCAGTCTAGAGGTGTGCGCATCCTTTATGAATATGGAAACACCACCACCTTTGGAGCTTCGGTCAAAGTTGTGGGCCAGAAAGGTGTCGAATGAGTTATAGCCTGGTAGTGCACAGTGCTTTCTGCTGCCTTGAACCAGGTCTCTGTTACAGCACAAATGTTGATGTTCTCCATTTTAAGGAGTGCTTCGAGTGAGTGCATTTTGAGATTTAGACTTCTAGCATTGAGCAGCATGACCCTCATATTGCATTTGTTTGTAACTGTTATGGTGGTAATTTGGTCTTTGGAACACTGCCTAAAAAAGGCACTATGGGGTGGCAAGAGCCTGGCAAGTGCATATATGTGTGTGTATGTATGTTGTTGTTGTTTGTCTTTCGGCTTTTCTGGTTAGGGGTCACCACAGTGGAACTCCAGTCCGCTAATGAGTATACCACTTAACAAATAAAATAATGTATATAAACAGCAAAACAACCAGTCAGTAAACTTTATTAGGTGTAGTGCTTTGGCAACATGTCTTTAAAGACTCAAACCCAAAATGACCTGGTTATGCATGTTGACTTGGCCTTTAAAGACTCAAACTCATAATAACCTGGTTATGCATGGTGACTTGATCATAATCCTTTATGTCTGAACCACAGTAGTACTGCAAAGAGAGAACTTACAGACCATATGTTTAATACGTAGGACAGGCAACTTCCAAATAACAAATTAACACATTAATTGTTACACTTCCCTAGAGGGAAATGTACTAATGCTGACGTTAATGTTGTGCTAAGACAAAAAAAGGAACAATCATTTCAATTTTATTTTTGGTAGCCACATTATTTTATTTTTATTTTATTTATTATTTATTGACTGGGATAGTCTGACTGGATACATGTCAATTTTCAGTGGAGGCCCAGGGAGAAAAGCTCCAAGATAATAATACACATTGAACATTTAGGAAATGCTAGTTTCAAGCAGATTACAGTCATAAGCAATACCAGCATTTAGCACATATAGTACTTATTATAAAACACTTTACAAAACATAAAATTATTTTCAAAGTTAAACATATATAACATTACATTCAGGTTTAAGACACACTGAGCAGCAGTTATACAATTGACCCTTCCTGAAATGGATTGGTAGAAAAAAGTTAGAAGTAGTTGAAGGTAAGGCACCTAAGAAATAGAGAGGTCACTAGTCGGGGTTAGTGCAAGGACATAACCAATGAGTTTTGAAGTATTTCTTGAGTTTGTTTTTGAATTGAGTTAGTGAGGGTTCTCGGGTCAAGTCAGCTGGGAGTTTGTTCCATATTTTTCCAACAGAGTTGGCAAACAAAGAGTCCCCAGCTGAATAGTTGGATTTGTATGTTTGAACTAGGAGTCTAGTGAATGATCGCAGTGGCTGGGTGCTGGTGTAGGGGCTGATAATATTTTTTAGTGCAGGTATATTTTCTGGTTGGTAAAGGACTTTATGTGCCACTATTAGCTGGTTGAACTGCAGTAGGCTTGGCAGTTCAAGCCATCCTAGGCGATTTAGGTTGTGACAGTGGTGTGTCCGGTAGGCTCTGCCAGTAGCAAATCTGTCAATGTGGTTATAGCAGGATGATAGTTTATTAACATCTGTTTTGTTTAAGCTGGAGAATAGAGGTGAGACATAGAGAAAAGTTGATAGCAGATGGGAATGGGCAATTGCAGTTCTAGCAAGTTGGGTAAGGAAAGGTTTGAGTCTGTAAAGACAGCCAAGTTTTTATTAATGGTTTTGATAGTTTGATATGCGCATCAAACTTCAGGTTATCAACTGTGACACCCAGTAGTTTAGTTTGGGCTTCTGGGGAGATGATAGTGCCATTGTTAGCAGTTATGTTGAAGGCTGGCAGGGGGGTCCTGCATGTGGGGGAGAAGAGGAGCAATTTAGTTTTGTTGGGGTTTAGGATTAGATGTTGATTGGTGAGCCATTTTTCCACTGTATTGAAGGTAATTTGGGTTAATGTGAATAAAGTAAATGGTGAGGTGTCAGAACAAATCAAGGTGGAGTCATCTGCATATTGAATGCAGGTAGCATCTGGGATGACTGAATGAAGGTCGTTGATAAAGATGGAGAAAAGAAGGGGTCCTAGTTTTGAGCCCTGGGGGACTCCTAATGTGATGGGAAGGCGAGATGATAACTTGTCCTTCCATAGGACTGCCTGTTGCCTGCCCTGCAGGTAGGATTGAAACCACTGGAGTGCATGTTTGTTTAAGGAGAAGGCCTACAAGGTATTTATAAGCATTTTGTGGTCAACCATGTCAAAAGCCTTGAATAGATCTAGAAAGAGTGCTGAGGATAGTTTGTTATTATTCCAGTTGTGGTTAATGACGTTAGAGAAAGAGAGGAGGGCAGAAGTAGTACTGTGGTGTGGCTTAAAGACATGCTGAAAGTTGAACAACAGCTTGTTCTGTGTGAGGCAGTGCATGAGCTGTATGTGTACACACTTCTCCATAAGAATAGCTATGGGTCTAAAGTATGACAGTTCAGTGGAACTACCTCCTTTATGGAGAGGTATGACATTGGAGATTTTCCATACAGTGGGTACAGTAGCTTCATATATAGCTCTGTTGAACAAGACAGAGATGGGGTAGGCTATGGTGTCAGCAGCCTTTTGCAGATAGTCTGCTGGGAGGAGGTCGGCAGCCAGGGTGGTGGGTCTTAGTTTCTTAAGTAGGGCATGAATAATTTGAGCAAGAACAGGTTGGAAGGTAAAATATGTTTGGGTACTGGGTGTGGCTACATTAGAATTAGAGCCATTGGGAGAGAGTTGGCTGGCTAGAGACTGGATAGTCTCTGTGAAGATGCTGTTGAAATTATTAGCGATGTCTACTGAGGTTTTTTGTTGGGAAGCTAAGCGGGGTGGAGGGTGGTTTGGCCTGGGTGGAGTAGTTTGTTTATTCCTGCCCAGAACTTTTGAGGTTTGTTTTGGTGTTTTTGCAGTAGATGGTAGTAGTGGTTCTTTTTGTCTAAGGTTATGGATTTTTTGGTGTCATTCCTTAGCTGTCTGAATTTTAGTTGATCAGGTGGGGCTTTTGTTTTTCGGTAGGTGGCCCATGCTTTGTTTCTGAGTGAAATTTTGGTTTTGGTATCTTTAGAAAGCCATTTTGCAATATTAACTTTGGTTCTAATAGAGCGGCTGGGAGAATGGGAGTTAAGAATAGCAAGGAATTTGATGTTAAAGTATGCTACTGCTTCATCTAGGGGGAGACTTTTTAGTACTGACCAGTTTCATGCCTTAAGTTCATTTTGAAACTTGAAACACATTAACACTTGTTTGAAACACATTAATCTCTGCTTATGAACTCAATGGTGATAAATATCTCATTTTACCTCCTAAATGAATTGCAGTGCACTTGAATGGGAAGTAAAACATTCTTATTGTATAAAAGGCATTTCCAACCTTTGTTTCTCCATTAAAATATGATCTATTAAAAAAAAAATCACATTTCAGAAATCATATTTTGATTTCTGTTATTTCATTTTTCAGTAATGTATAAATTACTTAAGGAACATTCATACCTGTTTATCACCAAGAAATATTCTTCAAGCTGAGGCCATAGAGTGCCATGTTATCACATTAAGACATCATATTCTCAACTGACCAGCCAATCCTCAGTAATATGAAGAAAATTGAATACTTGAAGTAACTTAGTTCTAAACATAAACTAAATATAGACTAAAAAAAAAAAAAAATCTTTATATTCAATGAAAATCCTCTTTGTAATACTTTCAACATGTTATGTCTTGTGATATCAGGACTCCAAACGTTTTATAACTCTATTTGTATTCCTTTTATTTATAATTTGTCCACCTGATGTATTTTGTGTTGGCTATCCTACTACCATTGTTTTTTGAAGTGCTTATTATTTGGTACAAGTTTCTTGTCTTTTTTTCTTTGATTGTAGAGCTTTTCTCCCCAGGCCTCTACTGAAAATGGACATGAATCCAGCTAGACTAGCCCGGTCAACAAATGTAAAATAAATAAATAAATAAATAAATAAATAAATAAAAATGTAAGACTTGTAAGTAGCAATATACATCTATATCTATATATATATATATATATATATATAATGTATATAGACACACACGCACACACACCCATTCTTTACATATTTCATAAATTCAACAATTCATGACTTTTGAAGTGCCTTTTTGCACCCCTATCTGGTACTTTGCTTTTATACCCACTTTCTATAAATATACCAAGATCATCGTATCTTGCATAAGAACAAAATAGAAAAAAAGATACCAGACTAAGTCAGAGTTTTGCACTTACAAGCACTCCATCCTAGTGATTTTAATAAAATCTGGTAGACCCCTTTTTTCAGTATCCTAAAACTTATAAATTTGCTCAAAAGTGTAGCACTTTAAACAGCTGCATTATGAAGAAACGGAGAAGCATGCAATGCATTTACATTTAATTATGCTATGTCATTATTTGTTTGACAGCTGAATCCATTTAATAATGTATTCTGTTTCCCAGTGCACCTAAAGGACAGTATGTGACTGTATAAATTACTTCGGGGGATGGTGTTCATAGTCACTTGTGGTGTATGCAGGAGAGAGAGCCATTTCTGCGCTCTTTAGGTGGCATTGTTCAGAGCACTCCATGCTGACAAGATAGTCCATGAGAGGGGGCTATAAACATTACCAGTGAGCTGACCAGCTGAAGGATTTGCAAAGTATAAAATTCATTGATGCCTGAAATATGCAAATGCTGAGCAGGCCAGGGATCCAAAGACATACGAGTCTGTGGCATTTCTGTGGTGTACGCCTTTACCTTTCTTATGTCTGTCAGTGCTAGGAATAATAGGGATCAGTGCAAGGTGATTCAGAACTGCCTCTCTGGGGAAGGGTAGCCAGTATAGGTAAGTTGTGCTTTGTATGAATGGTGGTTAATGAGAGTATGTATGCATATAGCTGTGTGTGTGTGTGTGTGTGTGTCTTTGGATTGGGGGTCACAGTGCCTGTGTGTTGTGCTTTAGCACAAGTGGTGTGTGTTACATCACACAGTTGTTCCATCTGCATAAGGGAGCACTCTGCCAGGTAACTTGTTGTTTGGGAATGTCGATAACTAGGAAACAATAAGTGACACTGCAGTGCAACATCGCTCCCTAGTGCATGTCAGGTTGTGCTGCAGTGCAGTGCAACATCGCTCCCTAGTGCATGTCAGGTTGTGCTGCAGTGAAGTGCAACATCGCTTCCTAGTGCATGTCAGGTTGTGCTGCAGTGCAGTGCAACATTGCTCCCTAGTGCATGTCAGGTTGTGCTGCAGTGCAGTGCAACATCGCTCCCTAGTGCATGTCAGGTTGTGCTGCAGTGCAGTGCAACATCGCTCCCTAGTGCATGTCAGGTTGTTCTGCAGTGCTGTTAACTATGAATACCAGCCAAGGTATGATGTATAGGATTTTAATTCATAACCTGAGGCAGAATGATGTGCATGACTAATGTCTGAGCTCTCTTATCTGAGAAATGAAGCAAACAGGCAAAAATAGAGGTGAATTACACTTCTAAATTGATTTAGGCTGAGGAAGAGGTGAGAGTTACATAAAACATACAAACACAGCTTTACAAATCTAGTTTGCTATGTCAACTGAAATATTGCACTCAGCTGTATTTCTGAGATGGAATTCCAAAAAGTTCAGTCTCAAAGTGTTGGAGTAGTTAAAGGTCCTATCATGTCCATTCCTGATACACTAGATGAGCCCTCAGATTTCTGGGAAGATATAACAGGTTTCCTGTGTGATATGTATCACCTCATGTGTGGCCATGCATGCTCTCACACACATACACACATACACACACACACACACACACACACACACACACACACACACACACACACACACACACAAATGTGCATACATTCATGTGTGCACATTATGCAGACAAAGACACAAATGTAGCCATAGATGGAAAAGAGAGAATATGTTCTTTCTGAATATCTTAGTGATTTACTTTTTTATTTTTATATTTACATATTAGCATAATGTAAACTAGCCAAAATACACTGTATTAGTGCATTAGATGACAATCTGCATTGTTAGAGGTGTAATCAACAAACAAATCACTCATGAAAACTGTTCATTACGTTACCACTGAAGGATGAGAGATCATTTGGTGCATGGAAAATGGCAAAAGTTGAATAACTCAAAAAAATTGGAGAAGTGTACTGAAATATTTTTTTTTTCAATCTCAACTTTTTTGTTTATATTTTGTGAGCTGCTTTATAAGTAATTGTATGCTGTGTGATCATTTAAGTTCAATATGTTGATTGAAGATCATATTAAATCAGTAAAGCTTAATTAAAATATGTTTATTTTTAATTGCCTATTTTCTTTATTGTTGTTTTGATACACAGGATGGGACGTGAATGATGGAAGTGCAGATGGCATAAATCCTGAAGTGCTGGTATCCTTAATAGCACCCAAAAAGTGTTCTACACACTTTTCTGGAAGACACCATTTTCTAGCTGGCAGGTTTCTACCTTATGATATTCAAAAGAAATATGAGCTTAATCCACCAGAATATCCTGGCACAGAGTGTGTAGTGCTGCTTTAAGGTGAAAAGGATGTATTTTAGAAGGAAACAGTTGGATATGCATTTTGTATCTCTGGATAGCAACGTTTACTCTCTATTACATTAGGAAGGAAATCGCAGGATGTGTGTGATGTAAGCCTTAGGTTGTCAACTGCACCAGTGTCGTAGTGGTAGCAACCCTTTGAAAGTTAAAAACATTACGCCTGAAACTCCTTTTCATCCCCTTTTTGAAGCACAAAAAATAACCCAAACAGTTTTATGTGGATTGACTATGACTGTTACTCTATACTTACTGCCTGCGGCCTTTACCTCCATGACAAGTGCGAATTTTGTGGTGGTGATGATGTCTAACTCCTTCTAGGTGCTGTTCAGTACTTAATCCATGAGGCTGCTGCTTATTCATGTCTTATTCCATCTTTAATTACTGTGACGCAGTCTTGACAGAGCAGTGGCCACTACCACATACAATTCTATCACGGGAATAACTACTCCAAGCCACTTTGAGCTACCAACCTTGGAAAACACGTTTAATGAGATGTATCAACTGCCTACCATGAAAATCAGGATGAGTATCTCTGACACCTGCAAGCCTGCCATTAATAGTTAAGATAATTGTACTGCCAACACAGAAATAATATTTAGCAGCAACCTGTGAACATCATCTGCCAACTATACTTCCCACTGAAGGAAAAACTAAAACTCCCCGCCATGGATAAAGCAGTTATAATAGTCAGCAAATACTGCCTAATACACTGTAACTACCTGCTATGTATAAAGCAGTTGAAACACTCAGCAAATACTGCCTAATATGCACGATCCAGACAGCGATACCATGTACATACTGCCAGACAGGTATAATTCGGGTATTGGTACCATGTAAATACTGCCTGTGACATCCTGTAAATATGACCTGCAATGAACAGTACAAGTGGATACTTCCTTATTATGAGTCACCTGGATAGTAACATGAGAGTCTGTAGCTATTCCTGGACAATCTGAACTATGACACAATCGTAGTTATTTTGTACTATGGATGGTCTGACTAATGATGCCATTTTAATAAAACTGTCAGCTACAACTAATACACACTCTGACATCTGAGTAATGACTGGTATCTGCTATGAATTCTAGAAAAATGTCACTGGATAATCACCCCATCACAGTTTTATCTGGGGAATGTCACCTGCAAAGGGTAACCTTCAATTTGGTATTTAGCAGTGATTAATACCAATCTTGATGGAGGCAGCACCTGATAAAATAATAACTAGCATCCACCGACTGAATGGCCTGCTAGTGCCCCCTTCTGTAGACATTATCACAAAATGACTGTTGACTTGTTATACAGTTACATCCCTGCCTAGCCTCTTTTAACTGTATGGATAATGTTACCCACATCACTGTTTCATGTTGCAGTGGTTTGGGGTACTCAGATTGTTGTCCTTATGATTGAGATCTATCACACATATAATTGAGAAATATATTCCTTTCAAATAAGTGCTTTGTTCTTTTTTGTTATTCTCTAGAAATGTTAAAATACTGACCATTTAAAACTCTTATTGTGAGTTTAAAAAAAGCTGTAGTAATTACAAACCTTGTAATGATAACTTTTACACCATGCAAATATGAGTGTGTCTAGCAACTAAGATTCAATGTATGATGCAAGATATTTGTGCCTGGTCATGTGAAGGTAGCATTTTGTTCAAAGCAGTGCAGGGGTCCAGTTCCTAGTCCTGAAACGTTTTGATATCAGCTATTGACTACTTGATCAGAAAAAGTCCTCCATCCAAGAAAGTTCAAAAAGATATATATATATATATATTTTACATTTCTTCAAATGCCACTATCTAAATGGACTATTTAATTTCAAAGTAATGATTCATTTGCATTTTGGTCACTGCAGAGTTTTTTTCTCTTGAATCCCAGTGATCCTTCAAGTTCTAATTCTGGCTTTGAATGTTGGACTATATATGCATGTAGCATTTAGTGCGTGTCCAGAAACTTTATAACAATGTGGTACCTTATTCACTGCTGTTATTAGAGTATCTTTATTTTTCAAACTTAGATGAAGTGGTGGATACATCTGGTAGGATACTGCTCTATATGAAAATATAGTAAAGGTGGCATTTTATTTTTTACATAGTTTATTATGTAAAGAAATTCATTTTCAGTCTATTCAGTCATCTATTTTTAGTGATAATTTATTTACATCACAATAGTGGTGAAAACAGCTGATGCTTTTTCATTTTATTAGCCCCTCTTATTTGCTCACATACATTAATCATCTCTTTCGCAACTGGTTTTGCTGTCATTTCAGGTTTGAAATGATCAAAGACTCACCCCTTAGGGATGCAGAGACGCAGCCTTACATCAATATTTTGCATAATTTTAGGCACATTGTCTTATCAAAGGATAATGAAATACAGTGCACTTTTATGATACTTTTCACTGTAGGCATGCGGAAAATGAACATAAACTTTATCTGACAGATTCGACAGAAGGCAAGGATGAACTTTTTCAGTCTTAAATTAAAAAGAAAGGCCCTTTATTCATTGCAGCTTAAAATAAATAAACGGGAGGAGGAAGAAATACAACAACAAGCCAAACGTTGAGTTGCAACCAGCAAAAGAATAAAACTTTGATTGTCATTATGCAATTCTGATGAATGGCAGGAAACAAGCAAGAAATTCTCAGTCCATATCTAGGGATTTTTGTGCCCTCTAAGACTTCTCACCTCTCTGTTTTCCCATCAAATTATTTATTTGTCTATTACTTATTTGCATTTGTTTACCAGGAAAGTCTAAATTGGCCAAAAGTCCCTTTTCAGCCGAGGCCTGGGGAGCATCAGAAATAAAGCATTATGTTAGTTATCTGGCAAGCAATACTGTCTCTGTCACTGTGACTTCTGCATTCAAAAAAAAAAGTTTTACTCTAATCATACAAAATGCTACTGTTTATTTTTGTTTTGCATTTGTTGCACATTACCTCAGCCCAATGTATTTAGCTATGTTCTTTTAAAATTACCCTTTTGTTTCTCACTGTTTTTTATAGCTACAGAAGGACAACATCTATCTTTGGCACAATACTATATAGTCTTTATTTAGATTATTTTATGCTTGCCTTCTGATTGGTGACATTCCTAAAGATGTGCCCCCCCCCAAAAAAAAAATATAATAAATATTTTAGCTTTATCTGCTTATCCAGCCTTGAATTCCTGGGCTAACGTTATGTGGATACCTGCAGAATCAAACTCCACAGCAGAGGCCTCAAAACTTGTTATGAAATGTAGTTTTATGCAAGTTACAGGTTTACAAAAAAGACAGAAAGAGAGAGAGAGAGAGAGATAACAGGTGTTGGCATTCATGACAGGATTCTTAATGTTCTTATAGGGTGCAGTGTTTCAGGTCGGGGGGTGAATGCAAACAGCTGCATTCTATTTCCATGTTTTTCAAACAAGAATATCACCCCTGTGTATGCTACTACCTTGGTCCCTTATGCAGTGCTTTCTTAGATTTTAATATGGCAGAATCTCTTGCCTTCCCACTTTTAATATAGTATATAATGCTGTAGCTTTGCAGATCAAATACTTATTTACTTAATAAATATCTGTCACTGTAAAGATTTTATTCTGGAGTACTATTTCCCAAATAGCTATTTCATTTCAGGTGACAGACTTGGGCGGGGTTCACGTGTTTGCACAAATTCACTTTCACTACCTTCCCATGCAAGGAACATGTTGCACTGATTACTTGTTAAATATCTGAAAAGCCCCTCTTTTGAAATAAGAATTAAGGAGAAGGTGTGTTGTCTAAACCTGTGATGTTTCTTACATTTCTCATTTCTTGAGTGAAATTGTGAGATTAAAATGTAGGTCGATAATGTACATTTCAAGTTAGGTTTCTAAATGTTTCTTAAAAGTAATCTAAATCAGATCTAAGGATAGTTAGAGGCCTGTTTTAGTCTCATACAAATTCATTGTATCCTGCTAAGTTCTAACATCTGAGAAGAAATAAAATGTTGATTGGTGTTCTAGTGGTTCAAAATGCAATGCCGGTATTAGCATGTAATTAGCATATAGTCATATACAAATCTGTGCACTTCAATAGATTTGCAAAACAGTTCAAAATCTAAAGATTTTAGTTTACTTTTAAAGATTTTAGACAGAAGCAGAAGCTGTTCAGCCATTCATAGATTGCAGTATTTAGTTTAGTTTTTTATTTATTTTATGATGATGTAATATTTTATATATCAGATAATTAATAAAACATATGATATATGTGTTTTAGCACTCTTCTCTCAGGTCACTGCGATAATCATGCGCTAATTGGGTTCTCAATGTTTATCTCTGGATATGGACTTCTTACCTGAAAGACCGAAAGCAGCCCTTTTGAAGAGTGCCTTAACACCTTGGCACCTGTATTTACATTTTATATAAAATATGAAATGTTGCCTAGCAGCCTATCTAAATTATAAATGTCGTCCAAGATTTAAAAGTCCAGGCTCAATGAGTTAGTCCTGATTTGTGATTCCAGTGACATAATGTTTATTTGTAACCTGTGATGCAGTAAAAAGTTCCCATCAGTATGTAGGACCAGTGTATGTTTATCTATCACTTCTTATACCACGATTACCCTTTTTATTCTGTGATCTATAAATCTGTAAACTGCTGTAGTGTGTGCGCTTGTGTATAAAACTGATGAAGTGAAGGTTACTGCCTGTAGAAAGAGGCCTATAATTCTATTAAAGACATGATGCTTCTTGTCTCCTGTCTTCTTATTTTTCCACTGGTTTGCCACCTGTATTAGATCATCTTTTTTATTGCATTTCAGTGTGTACTTTTATTTTTTATGAGCAAGTTTTACTAGTCTGTGATTGGAAGTCACTTTTCAGATGTCATTCTATGCATACACAGTGTGGTCAGTTTGGGATGAGATATCTGACATGCCTTCCTGCTTTGCCAAGGATGGTCTGTAACTTTTATACTATGGCTTTTCATTTTGGCTAAAGCCTTTACTGTCTCAGTAGTGTATTTTTAGGCAAATTACATCTGCTGGACATTTGTTTGTTTTCAATATCTTTTCAACTTTTCTGTGTTGTAATAAATTACCCTTATTTGTGTGACCCAGAGCTCATTTGCTAACAGCTACCACATACAAAGCTGCTAACCGTAACAATTTTTGACAGGATTTGACTAAAATACATACCTATAAGAACCAGGGTAAGTACATTTCATGTTATTAATGAGTTTACTGTAATAGCTGTGAATTGTTTTTATAATTATTAGCAATCTAGCAGAGATTTGCTGCTGATTGAACGCTAGTGAGAGTGGACTAAGAACCTAGACTTGAAGAGTGTCGATTTGTTATTGGCCAGTGTGCTCATTTGAATTTTTGTCAGCTTTTTTAGCTTCTCTGTGTTATGAATGTCATGCCTTTGCTTGGTGATGCTTATAGCACAACAATGTTTCATTATTTGCTTGGTGCTGTTCATAGCACAACAATGTTTAGTTATTTGCTTGGTGCTGCGCATAGCACAACAATGTTTAGCTATTTGCTTGGTGCTGCTTATAGCATGACAATGTTTAGTTATTTGCTTGGTGCTGCTCATAGCTCAGCGATGTTTAGTTATTTGGTGCTGCGCATAGCACAACAATGTTTAGTTATTTGCTTGGTGCTGCGCACAGTACAGCAATGTTTAGCTATTTGCTTGGTGCTGCTTATAGCACGACAATGTTTAGTTATTTGCTTGGTGCTGCTCATAGCTCAGCGATGTTTAGTTATTTGTTTGGTGCTGCTCATAGCACAACAATGTTTAGTTATTTGCTTGGTGCTGCTCATAGCACAACAATGTTTAGTTATTTGTTTGGTGCTGCTCATAGCACAACAATGTTTAGTTATTTGCTTGGTGCTGCACATAGCACAACAATGTTTAGTTATTTGTTTGGTGCTGCTTATAGCACAACAATGTTTAGTTATTTGCTTGGTGCTGCTCATAGCACAACAATGTTTAGTTATTTGTTTGGTGCTGCTTATAGCACAACAATGTTTAGTTATTTGCTTGGTGCTGCTTATAGCACGACAATGTTTAGTTATTTGCTTGGTGCTGCTCATAGCTCAGCGATGTTTAGTTATTTGTTTGGTGCTGCTCATAGCACAACAATGTTTAGTTATTTATTTGGTGCTGCTCATAGCACAACAATGTTTAGTTATTTGCTTGGTGCTGCTCATAGCACAACAATGTTTAGTTATTTGCTTGGTGCTGTGCATAGCACAACAATGTTTTGCAATTTGCTTGGTGCTGCTTATAGCACGACAATGTTTAGTTATTTGCTTGGTGCTACTCATAGCTCAGCGATGTTTAGTTATTTGTTTGGTGCTGCGCATAGTACAACAATGTTTAGTTATTTGACAATGTTTAGTTATTTGCTTGGTGCTGCTCATAGCACAACAATGTTTAGTTATTTGCTTGGTGCTGCTCATAGCACAACAATGTTTAATTATTTGCTTGGTGCTGCTTATAGCACGACAATGTTTAGTTATTTGCTTGGTGCTACTCATAGCTCAGCGATGTTTAGTTATTTGTTTGGTGTTGCGCATAGCACAACAATGTTTAGCTATTTGCTTGGTGCTGCTTATAGCATGACAATGTTTAGTCATTTGCTTGGTGCTGCTCATAGCTCAGCGATGTTTAGTTATTTGGTGCTGCGCATAGCACAACAATGTTTAGCTATTTGCTTGGTGCTGCGCACAGCACAACAATGTTTAGCTATTTGCTTGGTGCTGCTTATAGCACGACAATGTTTAGTTATTTGCTTGGTGCTGCTCATAGCTCAGCGATGTTTAGTTATTTGTTTGGTGCTGCTCATAGCACAACAGTTTTTAGTTATTTGCTTGACACTGCTCATAGCACAACAATGTTTAGTTGTACACTGTATTGATGCAGGTAGCTTGAGCTGTATTTTCCGAATACCACCTAACCTGCTCAATCACTACTAATTAGTAGGATTAGTAATATCTGTAGTACAGACAGCTGCCTAGAGTTGTACAGCAAGCTGCACTGGACACAACTACTTTGCAGAATAGCTATATCTCCTCTTCTTTAGCAAAATTATTTTGTAGTTGCTTCACGTTACTCTTTAGCCATTAGTAGTTGCTCTTCAACAGTTACTTGCGCAACTAGTTATTTCTGCTACAGCAAAGTCCAATATCTGTCTCATTTAACTGACTATAGTACTCTATATATTTAAACTAATTCTCCACACCCATGGACTAAAATGGAGGGATAACAACCTGCTGGTCTTTGTTCTGCTGCTAGCCTCAAAGCTAGCCTCAAAGCACTTGGTATCCTTAGGCAGTGTGGCAACATAATAACAGATAATGAACTTGTATTTATTTATTTATTTTATTTATTGACATTTGTTTACCAGGAAGGTCCAGACAGGTACCCTTTTTCATTGGAGGCCCGAGGAGAAAAGCTCCAAAGCATTACAAATCATTTCATTTCATTTCATTTATTTATATATTTACTGACATATTTAGTGGGAAAGTCCATTTGGGCATAGGTCCCCTTTTTCAGTGGAGGCCCAGGGAGAAAAGCTCCAAAGTATTACAAAACATTGTATTTATATATGTGCTTTATTTATTGACATTTGTTTACCATGAAAGCCCATCTGGGCACAGGTACCCTTTTTCAGTGGAGGCCCGGGGGGGGGGGGGCCTAAAAGTCTTAGTGAAAGACAATCTGTTAGTGAGCAATGTAAGTATATAACTAGCATGGGGGCATTACTCTCACAAAAGGGCACAGACTGTGAACAGCACACACACTTCCACAACAACCTACACCAAACCATAATAAAATGTCTTATACTAAAGCTGTATCAAGGCTCTAACTTAATCTAACTCCACAAAGACTAGGTCTCAGTGAAAATCTAACACCACATCAATTTCTAGCACACTTCCAGCAAATAGCCACCAAAGTATTAATCGTCCCAGATCCAGTACACAGAACAATTCTAGAAATAAAAACATTTTAGTGACTTTTGACGCTATAGACAGACACATTGATTATCTCTTCACAAGACTGGAAAAAGACATGGTGATGGTGAGTTGTCATTCAGGTACCATAGAATCACAGGAGGTTACTAGGCTAGTGGCCCTATGGCCCCTACAAGCCTAGCCAAGTGCAACCCTAGAGATTTGGTCAATGATTACAAGCTGATCTAAATCAACACTGACTGCCCCTATCCAGGTGGCACATGGGTGAAACCCGTGTTATGAAGTTGTGGTTTTCCATCCAATCGTCCAAGTTATGCTTAAATAGGGTCAACAAGGGACTCTGTTTAACTTGAACTGGAAGTTTGTTCCAGTGAAGAGGTAAGCTCTGTGAGACACATCTGTCTCTCCAGCAAGTGCTGTTGATGTCACAGGCTAGGTTAATGTCCTTAGAGTTACTGAATCGTGTACCATTTGACTTGCAAATGCGCAGCATATCTATTAAGGCAGGATCAGAGGTTGCTCTGTATGCAAGGCACATGTTGCCTCTGAGTACTCTATATGATACAGAGTATAGTCACAATGATTTCAGTCTGTCCGCGTATGACTTGTGCTGAAGACCCTGAATTGTCTTTGTGGGAAACCTTTGAGGTCTCTCCAGTTACTGCAGGTACCAAAGGTAGCATTGTACTCTATTAATGGCCCGATGAGGGAAGACTATGGGGGTGGTTATAACCTCTTTTGTTTTGGAAGCTATGCCCTTACTTTTGAGGTGAGCAACATAGAAGGCCATCTTAACCACTGTGAAGACTTGATGATCAAAGGCAAGGCTGCTGTCAATCTGTGTGCCCAAATCTCTTACTAGTGATTTAGAGTTTAGGGAGTTGCTATTAATATGGTCATCAGCAAGGACATTGCCCTTGCTGAAGGGGATGATAATGCATTTTTTGCACTGAGTTTAAGTCCATGACCTTGGCACCAATCACTGATTTGAGTAAGCCCACATCATTTGGGACTTAATGACTGCACCCAGTTTGCAGCTGTCAGCAAACTTTGTCAGCCACAGACTTTTTGATTTTTCTTTGACTTCCAAGAAGTAGATACCAAACAGCAGTGGCCCTAGCACTGATACATCTGGAGCACCAGTGGTAATGGGTCTGCTGGTGGAGATGGAGCCCCTATTTTGACTGCATATGTTCTGTCAGTGAGCCAGTTTGCAACCCACCTGACAATATATGAGTTGATCCACAGCAGGGTGATTTTATCAATGATGCCTGAGTGGGAGATTGTGTCAAATGCCTTGGCCAAGTCTAGGTAGGCTGTCTGCACAAGTTTGCCCTCGTCCAGGGTTCTGGTTACTTTCTCAAAGAAATTCACCAGATTTAACAGGCACAATCTGCCCTTAACAAAACCAAACTGGGTTGGGTCAAATGTTTGAAGGCTTCCCATGTCTTTGTTTATAAGGTCCATGATGATTCTCTCCATGGCCTTGCAGATAAGTGTGGTTAGGCTTCTGGGTCTATAGTTCCCAGGGTGGGTGAATGAACCCTGTACATTAGGGTGTATGTGCTGTGTCTTTAAGAAGCATATCAAGGACTGAGCATGCACATATAAATGCCGGGCACTTACTATTCCTAGTGCCATTTTGAGAGAGCAGCCAGAGATTGAGCATGTATGATTGCAGTAGTTAGTTTGTATATAACTTATTTAAGTTAAAGTCAGTAAACTTCTATTGTGACGTGTTTGTATATAATAAAGCTTGAACAGAACCCACAAAGACTCTTCTATTGTGTCTAAAGTAGGAGAGCAACATGGTATCAGAACCAGGATTCCAGAGAATGATATTCAGAGCCATGAGGTGCAGTGATAACAGTGAAGGTAAACTAAAAGAAAGGGGAATGAAAAAGTTCCGGAAAAGAATCAAAAGTAATAAGAATTCGCACAAACTGCTTATTTTATAAAAAAGATAAAATGGAGCATTACAAGGGCGCAAACTGCATTATTAAACAAGCAGGAGGCACAAAAGGTTTATTAACAAAGGCAAATGTTTAAAATTAAGATATCTGATAAAATGATTATCAGAAAAGCAAAATGAGTATTAAAACGAATATAAGAAAAGCAACACAATATGTTTAAAACAAAACGAGTGTGTTTAAGGCAAAACGGACATGTTTAGAGTAAAATGAGCACAAGAAAAGTAAAATTGGCATGAAAAGGGATTAAATGAGCAAAGCAAATATAATGAGGGCAAAAGGGCACATTAAGCATAAATAAAGCAAGGTGACAAATATAATAAAGGCAAAAGGGCACATTAAGCATAAATAAAGCAAGATGACAAATATAATAAGGGCAAAAGGGCACATTAAGCATAAATAAAGCAAGATGACAAATATAATAAGGGCAAAAAGGCACATTAAGCATAAATAAAGCAAGGTGACAAATATAATAAAGGCAAAAGGGCACATTAAGCATAAATAAAGCAAGGTGACAAATATAATAAGGGCAAAAGGGCACATTAAGCATAAATAAAGCAAGGTGAGAAATATAATAAGGGCAAAAGGGCACATTAAGCATAAATAAAGCAAGGTGACAAATATAAAAAGGGCACATTAAGCATAAATAAAGCAAGGTGACAAATATAATAAAGGCAAAAAGGGCATATTAAGCATAAATAAAGCAAGGTGACAAATATAATAAGGGCCAAAGGGCACATTAAGCATAAATAAAGCAAGGTGACAAATATAATAAGGGCCAAAGGGCACATTAAGCATAAATAAAGCAAGGTGACAAATATAATAAGGGCCAAAGGGCACATTAAGCATAAATAAAGCAAGGTGACAAATATAAGGACAAAAGGGCACATTAAGCATAAATAAAGCAAGATGACAAATATAATAAGGGCAAAAGGGCACATTAAGCATAAATCAAGCAAGGTGAGAAATATAATAAGGGCAAAAGGGCACATTAAGCATAAATAAAGCAAGGTGACAAGTATTATAAGGGCAAAAGGGCACATTAAGCATACATAAATCAAGGTGACAAATATAATAAGGGCCAAAGGGCACATTAAGCATAAATAAAGCAAGGTGACAAATATAATAATGCAAAAAGGGCACATTAAGCATAAATAAAGCAAGGTGACAAATATAATAAGGGCAAAAGGGCACATTAAGCATAAATAAAGCAAGGTGACTGCATGTTTTTGGCAAAGTGCTGTGTTTTGGCATAACTATGGATTTATACTGTATTAAGGGCATAACTAGAGTAATTCAAAGTATCTCAAAGTGTGTAAAAGTGCTTACAGTGTCTGCTTGTTACTGTGCAAGTATTCCGAAGAGTTTATGTGTGTGCAAAGTGCAACTATTTCATGAAGTACAGTTAAAGTATAGCCATTTCGAAAAGTTTCTTGTACTCAGTGTGTCTGTTTGCAAAGTGCCACCATTACAGAGTGTTTCTTGCACTGTAAAGAATTGCCTAGCAAGGTACCACCATTTTGGAGAAATTTCAGTCTGCTAAGTACAGTTTATTCGGAAAGTGCAATTACTTTGAAATGTTATTGACTGTGAACTTCTCTTGCCCAGTTCATTCACATTGTACAGTTATTTGATATGTTTCTTATACTGATAAGAGGTGATTTCTTGCAGTACAGTAATTTCAAGTGTATTACAGTTGCTGAGAGACTTATTTCGCAAAGTTCAGTTACTCAGAGGCTTATTGTGCTATTGGGCAAAGTTACAAGAATTAGCATAAATTTCTGTTATATGTGTATGTGTTCATGCTTATTTGTAAAACCCTTCACTGGTGTGTGTTAATATGGCAGACGGATTTCAAAAGCCCTTACCACTTGTATCTGATCAGAATATTGCACAGAATTGAAGGATATTTGATCAAAAGTATGATATTTTTGTACAAGCAGCTTATTCAGATAAAGATTCCCACACCAGGACATTCATTTTGCTAAACCTAGCTGGTCAGAGGCTATAGAAAGAGAGCATTCATTTGTGTATGTACCAGCAGTATATGAGGAAAAAGGTGAAAATTGTAATATTGTTGTACAGGCTGAATCAAGGTAAGACCCAGAGTGTTTGAAGCGTAAGTTCAGAGAAATGTGTAACCCCCCAGACAAGTATTGCATTAGAGATTCATTTGTTTTACATGAGAGATCAGAAACCAGGGGAAACGTTTGCAGCTTATATAACTGACTTGAGAAACAAAGCAAAAAAGTGTCAGTTTGGTGACTTAAAAGATGAGTTAATAAAGGACAGGCTTGTGTGTGGTATTAACAGTGCTGCTGTGAGAAAGATTTTGCTTTGTGACAGTTATTTAATATTGAGTCAAGCCAAAGAGTTTTGCCAAATCCATAAAGTGGCAGAAAAACACAAAAGTATGCTTGCAAGTGACAAAAGAATGATTTCAGCAGGCTCCAGAGCAAATGTAGATAGCATGCAACACGTGGCAAACAGAAGTAGGCCTAAGCACATGCCAGCCACAGCCCCTGCCGGCTCACAGGGAATTCATGTAATTTTCCAGGAAGTTCTAAGACTAGTTCAGTTAAAGGAGCTTGTTTCTCAGTACAGTACAAGCTTTATTATTAACTGTCACAATTGTGGTGCCAGTCAGGAATCTAAGAGAGATGCTTAGCATTTGATCAGCAATGGCACAAGTGTAAAAAATGGAACAATTTTCATAAGTTTTGCAAATCAAGTAAATTCCACACAGTTGTAAAGAGAGGTCACACAAAAAAGCAAGTTGATCAAGTAGACTGCAATTCTGCTTTCTCTGTAGATGGTGTATCAATAATTGGTGAGAGAGATGATGCAGTGAATTTACTGGCATAAAGCGAAGTGTTTTGTACAGTCTGGATCAATGGTAAACCCACAGAGCTTAAAGTAGACACTGGTTCAAAGTGTGATGTTATATCAGCAGACACATTTGCTAAAGTGAGAACTAACGAGCAACTCAGTGTGGCCAGTAATGCAAAACATGTTGCTTCTGGAGGTGAAGAAATTCAAACCGACAGCTCAGTGATGCTTTTATGTTATTTGGCCAAGAACTGTTACAGGTTGGTATTCTATGTAGTTCAAGACCAGTACAGTCTTTCTTGGGTCTTAAAGATAGTTTGAGAATGAATCTGCTTTCTTTTATCAAAGAAGTTCATCACATAAGTGCATATTCTAGTTCCAATGTTTCTGAAGCCGTTTTCTCAGAGTCTGATGATGTTTTCAATGACAAGTTGGGCAAACCTCCAGTTGTGTATTACATGATGTTAGACCTAAAGATCACTCCAGTAGTCAGACCAACAAGAAAAGTTCCAATAGCTATGCAGGATAAAGTTAAGGCTCATTTGGATAGAATGGTACAGCAAGGTGTGATTTGTCCAGTCACAGAACCAACTGAATGGGTGTCATCTATGGTAACAGCTCATTAAAAAGGCTCAGACGAAATCAGAATGTGTATTGACCCAAGAAATTTGAAGAAACCATTGAAGAGATTGCATCATCCAATGTGTACAGTCGAAGAGGTTGCAGCTCTGATACCAAATGCCACTGTTATTTTCTGTTTTGGATGCAAAAAGTTAATTTTGGCAAATGATGCTTGATCGTAAATCTTTATCACTCACCACTTTTGGTACCCCATTTGGCAGATACAGATTACTAAGAATGCCATTTGAAATAAATTCTGCAAGAGAAGTCTTCCAGTGTGTAATGGAGCACATTTTTTCGGGTTATCCTTGTGCCATAATAGTAGATGATTTATTGGTTGGAGACAATGGTGAAGCACAGCATGACAGAAACCTAAACAGAGTTCTAGACAGAGCACGTTAAGTAAATTTGAAGCTCAATCCTCTGAAGAGCAAATTCAGACTACCAGAAGTTACATATGTAGGTAATTTATTTACCAGTGCTGGCTTGAGACCAGACCCGACCAAGCAAGCAGCTATTCTTGATGTCAGCATCAGAAAATATTCAAGCTTTACAGTGTTTTCTAGGTATGGTCAACTATTTAAGCAAGTTTATATCAGGCTTCAATTAGTTGAAATCACCTTTAAGAAAGCTGACACACAAAAAAATTGTATGGTCATGATTAGAACAGCACCAGAAGGTATTTAAAGACCTTAAGCTGAAAATTGCCACCCTCACCTACATTAAGATACTGTGATGTGAATAAACCAGTCACTCTTTCCTGTGATGCTTCAAAATTTGGTCTTGGTGAAGTTATTCTTCAAGAGGGCGGACCAGTATGCTCAAATTGAGAAAGAACTTTTGGTGATAGTATTTGCATGTTCCAAGTTTCATGATTATATTTATGGTTGGGCTATTGAGATTGAAACTGATCACCAACCTCTAGTTACTATCCTAAAGAAGCCTATGCAGTCCACTACAGAAAGATTACAAAGAATGATGCTCAAATTGCAAAAGTACAACTTCAAAATGGTCTGTGCAAAAGCCAAAGTACTCTGTCTGGCTGATACCTTATCCAGATCGCCCAGAAATATGACGATACATCTTGACACTGAGAATTTTGACTTTGACGTGATGGCAATGCATCATTTTTCTACAACTAGTCTTAATGAGTTGAGAGATCACACAAAGACTGATCCAATTTTGCAGAAGCTCAATCACTACATTAATGTTGGATGGCCGTCAAAGCAATCTAGTGTATCGTCTGAAGTGCAAACCTATTTTTCTTGCAGAGATGAAATGTTGATGGAAGATGGCATTATTTTCAAAGGTCCTAAAATTGTTGTTCCAGCTTCCTTACAACAAGAATGTATCCATATTTTGCATCATGGTCACCCAGGTTCCGCATCCACTAAGACAAGAGGGAGTACACTAGTATTTTGGCCTTCATTACTGAAAGACATTGATAAAGTACTTTCTTCTTGTTTAGTATGCAATAGTACTAGATTGCATCTGCAAAGAGAACCACTTCAGCTAACTCCAGTTCCTGATCTTGGTCAACAGTAGCCACTGGTATCTTCGAATGAGACACACAACACTACTTACTACTGGTAGGCTCTTATTCGAATTGGTTTGAGATTGACTTACTACCTGACCTAACATCCATTACTGTTATTACTAAGTTGAAACGTCATTTCTCAGTCCATGGTAGTCCACACAAAGTTGTTTCTGACAATGGCACTCAATTTACTAGTCAGTTGTTTCAGACATTTGTGAGAGAATGGCACTTTGTACATGTTACTAGTAATCCTGAATATCCACAGTCAGATGGACTAGCTGAACGTGCAGTGCAGAGTGTAAATCAATTACTTGAAAGGTCAAATTGTGACAATACCAATGTAGTTTTGAATTTACTTAATCTCAGAAACATACCCTATGACGATATACTTGGCTCATCTGCTCAAAGATTTCTGTCCAGGTAAACCAGAATGACATTACTTATTAGTTCCAGTTGATTGAGGCCTAAAGCTAAGAACGACAAAACCATCAAGACTCAATTATTCAAGAAGCGTTCTATCCAGAAGTCCAGTTGCGATAAATCGAGCAGATTTCTTCATCCGTTGAGGGAAGGAGAGACAGTGAGGGTACAAATGGAGAAAGGTTTTGACCGGATTGGTCAAGTTACAGGCATATGTGCTGAGCCAAGATCCTACCTTGTAGAATCTGAGGGTGTGGGGTACAGGAGAAATTGTAGACATTTTCTTCCTATACCAGAATCATCATCGCAGCATTGTTCCTGTTATACAGACATTAGATCTTAGAGTGAACCAGACGTTGTTCCCATCCCAGAGTGTGTTTCAACCTCTAATTCCATTCCTGAAGATGTTCCAAATACTTCCAAGGTTGAACATTCTGTAGAGACAGCTCCAGTTGCTAAACTTAATTCCCAGTTTTATGTCACACAATATGGATTGATATCCAGGCCCAGTGTGAAATACACAGCAACATGGACATAACTGTATATAGGTACCTAGTCTTGTATATTTGCATGACAAAGAACTACTTGTAATATCTGCATGTCAAATAGATTCATAACATTGCACAATCTATTTCTCAAAGAGGGAGGATGTAGATCAGAGTGCATGTGCTGTGTCTTTAAGAAGCATATCATGGACTGAACGTTTACATATAAGTACCGGGCACGTGCTATTCCCAGTGCCATTTTGAGAGTGCAGCCAGAGATTGAGCATGTATGATTGCAGTAGTTAATTCTATCATGATGTGTTTGTATATAACAAAGTTGCTGGAACAGAACCCACAAAGACTCTTCTATTGTGTCCAAAGTAGGACAGAGACAAACCCCCTTTGTGCAAGGGTGTGATGGTAGCCATTTTCCATTCTGCATGGACAAAACCAATGCTTAGGCTGTGGTTAAAAAGAGTACTCAATGGCATTGCTAATTTGTGTTTTAAACCATTTAGAACACAGCCTTGGATGTTATCAGGTCCCATACAGGTTGTGTTTTTGGCAATGGAGAGAGCAGTTAAGACCTGCTCTTTAGAGATACAAGGTGGAGGACAGATGGTAGGAATGTTCTGGGGTATATGTGACAGGGACAGGGGGGAGAAGTTTTCAATGAACCTGTCCACTAGTAGGTTGGCTATTTCTACAGGATCAGTACATGTTAGGCCATTCACCATAAGTTCAAGTGCAAACCTGGGCTTTTCCTTTAAGGTTACAGATGTAGCTAAAGAATGCCTTATGGTTATCCTTAGCTGGGGATGCTAATTTAGATGCATAGTTAGCCTTAGAGGACTTTAACAAGATGTTTTATTTGCTTGTTCAAACTAAGAAGGGTGTGCTTCCAATTCTGAGTCTGTTCCTTAATGTTCTTACATACATACATACATACATACATGCATAGAAATGTTTCAAGCATGGTCATTAAAGCCCTTCTAGCTTGCCAATATGCCAAAACACTTGTTCCCATAATACATGTCCAGACTGTTCTTAAAAATATCTAAACTAGTACTTGCTTTAATATAATTTGGTAGTCTGTTGCAAGCATCAGCTACTCTGTCAGAGAACCAATTAGTACACTTCTCATTCCTATAGAATCTTCTACATAGGTTATCTGACGATTCTCTAGTACTTTTTGATAACCCCAAACATTCCCAGAGGTAGTTGTCCCTAAATGCCCTATATACCTGAATAAGATCTCCTTTTAAATATCTGTAAGACACACTGTACAAGTTCAGATATTTTAGTCTTTCATAATAACTTAGATTTTCACATCCATGGATGCCCTTAGTATATTTCCGCTGTACTCTTTCCCGTTTATTCATGCTTGTTTTCCTATAGGGTTTCCATATTGTTATTCCATACTCAAGTTTGGGTCTAATGTAACTAACAAACAATGACTTCATTATGTTTAATTTCCGAGACTTTATAAACTTTTCTACAACCTATAGTTCTATAACTATCATTATCCAATTGGTCAATATGATTAGAAAAACTCATAGCTGAATCTATCCATATACCCAGGTCCTTAAATGAGTCTACAGTTTCAATCACTGTGTGATGTATTAAATATTCACCTTTCAGTTTATGTCTCCCAAATCTCATATGCTTAGTTTTTTATGTATTTATCAACATATTATTTTCCTGTGCCTAAATGGTCAATTTAGTCAAATTATTTTGCAGACATGCCTTATCTGTAACACTTGTGATCAGTTTACCCAATTTCAGGTCATCTGCATATAGACTGTAGAACATCTCAGATGAAAAAGTAAGGTCTGAAAGATACACTCTAAACAAGTAAGGGCCTAGGCCAGAGCCCTGTGGAACACCTTGACTGTAACCAAAGATTTCACCTGTCCAGTTGGTGTGTGATACTTGCCATGTCCTATTTGTAAGCCATGCAGCTATCCATCTTATCAACAGTACATCAATACCTAGTTGTACTAATTTATTGATCAGTGTTGTGTATGACCCTGTCAAATGCTGAAGTTAAATCTATATAAATCACATCACAACACAATTTTTCATTCATAGCTGTTATTATATTGTTATAGAACATCATGTTACATGTGGTAATAGATCTATTTTCAACATATGCATGCTCATATATGGTTTCAAGTTCCAACCTATTCAGTTCTGACAATAACTTAGCCAATATTACCTTCTCCATATTTTCCACAACATGAAAGTAGACTTAAGGGTCTATATGATTCTGGGTTTGTCCTACTCCCCTTTCCCTTAAAGACAGGTTTAATAAGTGCATGTCTCCATTCTTGAAGAATCTCCCCATATTTATATGACCTAGTGAATAATAGATGTAATGGCAGTGTAAGTTCTTGCTTAAGTGTTCTCGGGTCATTGTTATTTATTTCACCTCCTCCCTGTGCTTTGTTTGGATCCAGTTTGCACAGCTCTTTTTCAATATGATTTATTTTGATTCCAGTATCTGGGGTTACCTGGATGTCACTAGGACAACTTACCACCCCTTTTGTGGAGCCAACCTGTTTTGCATAAGATTTTGTAAATATATCTATAATCTGTTGTGTCTGAGAATAAATTTTAGAATCTGCACATAGTTTATCAATTTGTGTATCTTTACTCCTTCCACATCTTATGTATCTGTAAAAATGTTTCCTATTACGCTCAATATCTTTATATAAATTTTCTTCAAATTTTTTCTTGATCTTGTCTAACACTATGCTTAATCTGTTTGTCCAGCTCATTTAATTCATTTTTCAACATTTTAGTTTGACCTCTCTTCCATTTCTTATATTTTTTGTCTCTCACCTTAATCAGGTATCTTGTTCTTATGGAAATATACCCCCCCCGATGTTACGTGCCTAGATCCTGATGTTAAAATTTTTTTTGACTTTTTGCACTCAATTTCTCTTTCAAAACTTTCCACATTCCATCTGCAGTTTTTCACTCCAGTTAGTTTTATATAGTTTTTGCTGTTGTTGTTAAATCAATTTTATTCCAGTCTGTTTCTGGTAAATTTAAGTCCCCATCTAATATTATTCTTCCCTGCTGCGTTTCATGTAAGAAATGTATGAATTCCTCTAGGTCACTTGCACTTAACTTTGGTGGTCTGTACACTCCAACAATTGTTATATGTTCCAGGGTTGTCTTTATTGTCATAGTTACACAGTCTATAGTATTAGTCTTAGACAGCAATTTCTTCCTCTTATTGTATAGCCTGTTTATGACAGAGGTCCACCAGGCAGACTTGTTCTTTCTAGAGGACCTTGCTTTGGTCCAATCAGGTATGCCTGAGTCAATACAATTGTATAGCTGTTTATACAGAGCACTGGTGTATATCCCAGTATAGGTGTCCTTGCCGTCAGTAGGGACAGGAGCTTTGAAGCTGTTAATGCCGTCTCTTAAGAGGATGTAGTTTTCTTTGGAGAAGCTTTTTAGCCTAATTTCTCGTAGAGGGAGGGTCTGATGTAATCATTACTTTGAACAAGACTGATTTATGCTCAGACATCACCAGGGAGGGCCACACACTTGTGGTGGTACACCGATCTCCCATGTCAAGAATGTTTAGGCCCCCTGTGGGGGTGCCAACTATCTGTTTCAAGGCACTGGAGTTAACAAAGTCCAAGAACTGTGGGTGAGTGTGTTAGTACACGTATAATTTATCCAATCTATGGACGAGTAGTTAAAGTCACCCATAACCAAAGTGTTAGGTTTTATTTTGAGTGACTCAGGTAGATCCAAGTAGGCAGTGTGAATATCATGGTTCATGGAGGGGATTTATAGCTGACGATAACATGGAGAGGGGTCTTTGCTATAGTTATTTGCACTTGGAGTAACTCTAGGGAATCATTCTGTTTAACCAATCAGGAGGTGTATTTATCTTTGATGAATATTGAGTAGGGAATGATTCTGTTTAACCAATCAGGAGGTGTATTTATCTTTGATGAATATTGAGTAGGGAATCATTCTGTTTAACCAATCAGGAGGTGTATTTATCTTTCATGAATATTGATACTCCTCCTCCTTTAGTTTTCACATGTTCATTTTGTAGTCTGAACGTGTGGAAGTCATTATAAGCTGGCATGACCAGGGTGCTCATTGTAGCCTTGAACCATGTTGCTTTGACTGCACAGACATCTGCATTTTCCAACGTGAGGAATGCTTCCAGTGAGTGCAGTTTCCTAGCGTTTAGCAGCATAACTTTGAGGTTGTTTTTTGAGGATATTTTTACATCAGGAATTTTATTCTTGTGACATTGCCTAAAAAAGGCACTATGGGGGAGGAAAGTGCCTTAGCCAGTAACCAAAAGCCAAGAGGTGACAGGTGAAGACATCTCTGGCAAAGCATCGTGTTCCATCAAACATATCATCCCAGGTAGACAGGTACTGGATTCCCCTTAGAATGACACTAGAAACTAAACCAATTGTTGAAGTCAATCATTTTTTGTCTGTATTGTGGCATCATCCTAGGTAAAGGTAAAATGCTGCTTAAGGCTAGGGACATACTCACCTGGGACACATATTTAGAGAGCTCAGTCATGTCTCTCTTCATATAGTCCGGAGAGGTACATCTGAGGCCATGCACACTAACATGGACTATGACAGAATCATAACACTATGTATTGTTGAGAGACTTGAGTTAATGTGTGATGTGGTGGATCCTGGCACCTGACAGACAGCTGTCCATTTGAGAGACTTGGGTGCATGTGTAATGTGGCATATCCTGGCACCTGACAGTCATCTGATCGTGACCTTCTCCTTATCCAACCTGGTGAGTGGCACATCTGTGTGTCTCACAATGGTTCATAGGTTCATAGGGTCATACTAGGCTATCTGCCCTAGGGCATTTATAAGCCTAGCCAGAGTGTGTTTGGCTTTCGCCATCCATTTTAAATTAATTTTGCAATGCCCTTTTTTGAGGTTAGTATACTGTGCCTCTGTCTAACCGTGACACAGAAGTGATACCTGAGGTAAACCTACGATCTCCCATCCACTCATCAAGATTCCTCTTGAAGAGAGTCAATGAGGGACTCTGCCTAACCTGGACTGGGATTTTATTCCAGAGTGAAGGGAGCCTCTGGGTTATGAATCTGTCCCTACAGCATGTCCTATTTATTTCAGTGCTGAGGTTCAGGTCTCTTGAGCGCGTAGCTCGATGGGATTTGGATTTTCTGAGGTGCAGCATGTCCATTAATTCCGGGTTGGACATGGCTTTATATGTCAGGCACAGATCGCCTCTGAGCAGGCGGTATGCCACTGAGTAGAGCTGGAGTTTCTTTAACCGGGCAGCATATGGCATCTGTTTGAGCCCTTTGATCCTCTTGGTGTGGTACTTTTGGGGTCTTTCCAGTTGCTGCAGGTGTCTGGTAAGGTACATCCCAAAAGGGGCATTGTACTCATTTATGGGCCTTATCAGGGATGAGTAAAGAGGCACGATGACCTCCCCTGAACTAGATGTAAATCCCTTCATAATTAGGTGGGCTATATAAAATGTTTTTCTAACCATGGTTAGAATGGAGTCACCTATAATCAAAACATTAGATTTAATGTTTTGCCTTAGGGACTTATTAGGGGAGACACCGGTGCATGTATTTTTATGTGTACTGTATTCAGCTTTTAATGAATTATGTGAAGTATAGAACCAAACAACAGTGTGTACCCGAAGGCAAAAATAAACTTATACCAAGTAACAAGCCAACGAGGTGGTTAATTCCCAATAAGGTCCAGACAAGATGTCCTAGTATAAATAACACTTTAATTCAAAAACAAAAAATGGTCAAGTGCTTTTGTTTCCCCAAAGGAATGTCTTCAGAACCATTTTACAAAATAAAAAGATCATTTAAATAGGATTTAAAATCATCATGTGACTTATTCACTCAGTGTTCCCTTAAAGAAACAGTAACATTTCACTGAATAGATCATAAAATCATTGCTTTTTTTTCTTTAAAACAGGCAAGAGAGTTATATGTTCATTAACACCAGGCAAAGTTGGTGCTTTCAGCCTTAGTGTTATTTATACTACGTCATCTTATCTGGACCTTATTGGGAATTATTCACCTCGTTAGCTTGTTATTTGGTATTACGTGAAGTGTGTTTATATTTGGGAGGTTTCTGATCTTTAGGTAGGTTTCTAGTGAGTACCTCTGCATATGTGGGATTAGGTGCTGTGCAGGAGGTGAAGTATGTGAGCTGACAACCTCCTTAGTATCTGATATGTTGATTTGTAAGTGAGCGAGCATAAAGTCTAGACTCTTAATATAGATGCATCACTCACATATTGAATTTGTGTGACACAGAAGTAAGGTTGTCAGTGTACATGAGGCAATTGCTGCACTGTGTCAAGATGCCCATGTCGACCAGGCCAGCTGGAGAAACTGTGTAAAACTGTCCATCCATGATACTAGGTATAGTACTGTGGTCAGTAACTGGGAGAGGACTAGAAGGACCAGACTATGGCTGAGGGACTAGTAAAAGTTCTAAACTGCAAGAGGCTTAGTGGGTGAGACTTGTGTTGGCATCTCATAGACTCAGTTGAGTGTCTGTCCAGGCAGTGAAGCACAACAGTGAGAAACCTCTGATGGATCAAAGCAGTTGACAAAGGAAAAATATTTCTATTTGGGACTTTGCATCTATAACTGCCAATGGTAGCCACCACTGCACGGTGGTGCACACTGTGCAAATACGAGCAATAAATAGCAATGAATGGATTTTAAACACTCTAATCAATGATAGTGCACAAGACTGGGGACTGGGCCAACAATCATCACTCACGTGGGTCCTTAGCTACACTCTCCTCTCACAAGAGTGCAGGGGAGGCCCTCTTTTGTGGAGGAAAGCTGGATTAGTGCTCAGAAACTGCTAAAACAGACTGGGTCCAGCAAATATGAATCGAGTCTATGCTAGGCAGGATCTCTGATATCTCAAAGGCCCTTAAGGCCTTTCACCTAGCAAATATGACTAGAACATAATGGTGTTCCATGTCAGTTTGAATGACTTGGCAGTTGGCACACAAAACGATATGTTGAGGAACAAGTTGGAACTCTCCATGCATATTTCAAATGCAGGTTAAGAATGTAGTGCTGAGTGGAATCCTTTCTTCTCCAAGAATGATACCTAGGTACAAATTAAAAATACTTGGCTTCAAAGATAGGTTAAGCAGTAAGTGTCAGTCCAGGGTGTCACCATCAGATGAGATTCTCAGTAGTCTTACATGCTTTGCCAAGAATGTCCTGCACTTTTTGTTTCAATGTACAAAGCCTGTGGTGCTCCCATAGTGTCTTTTTTAAAGCAGAATCTAGTTGGTGGGCAAACTAACATAATTAAAATATCTAATTCAAAACAGGATCACATTAAGGTAGTTCTGTTCAGTGTCAGATGTCTTGATAATAAAATGCCCGACCTTGAGGCTCTCCTGCATTTGGAGATCATCCGTATCTGTGCAATTACTGAAAGTTGGTTTAAATGTTCTGAAAGCACTCCCACTATACCTTGGCTTTGCACCAGCCTTGTTTTCAGACCTGATAGTAGCTGTGCTGACATCTCTATATATGTCAAGGACCATTCCACCTCTAGGCAGATCCCCAGGGACCAGACAAACAGAACTTGTTGAGTTCCAAGTCACACTAAGAAAAAACAACTATCAGTTTACAGACTGTTACAGCACACCTTTTATGTCCTCTGACAGGAATGCAGAGTTATAAGGTGTAATCGATGAACTCCCTATAAACAAAAACTTAAATGTAAGATATACCCAAAAGTTATTAGATTTCATAAACAAAAGCTCCCTGGAACAGATTGTTAACAAACCCACTAGAGAGCAAAATGTACTTGACCAGGTCCTTATAAATATAGCTTTTTCATCTATTACTCCCCTGGTGTCTCCTTCCCTAGTTCAATTGGATCATAAACTAGTGACCTTCAGTATTAGAACTTCAGAACCTATACATAGCAATATCACAGAATTCAAAGATTTCAAACATGCAAATAACATTACATGTTGTGATCACGTGACAAGATCCACTAATTCCAGCAAAACCTCAGACGTTACTTCAGTAGGAATATACACATAGGAGTTCTATGCCCACTTAGATAAATTTATAGAATTGACAGTACCTTCCATATCTAAATATAATGGGACATTTAAAAGCAAACCACCCTAGTGGTCCAGCAACATAAATTTAATCTGCAATAAAAGGAAAACATTACTTAAAGTACATAAGTGATTTAAGGACTCTAAAATCAAGAATAACATTAGAAAATTGAAAAAAAAATTTAAAAGAACTATTATGATTACTAAGGCACCCCATGAACTGAGGTTAGCATCTGAAGCCAAGGACAATTACAAATCTTTCTTTTGTTATATTAGGAAATGAAAAAAATACTACCCAGCATTGCTCAGAAGTTATGCAAGATGGCACCACCTACTTGGACCCAGTAGATATTATCAATATACTAACTAACAAATTCAGTGTCTACTTCACTCTAGAAATGACAATTCAAAGCCCACATATTCTGGAAACCCTCCAACCGCTCATCATCAAAGATTGTGTATGAAAGATGCTCAAAAAGAATAAAAATACTTCCACCATGGGACTTGATAATATACCTGCCTGGCGGAGACCTTCCTTAAACTATTTAACCTGAGTTTAGACATCGTCTTCGAAGTTCGGTGAACAGCAGTGCTGATGCCACTCCACAATGAGGGGAGGAACCAATGACCCTGGGAATTATATGGCTATTAGCTCATTGTCAAGTCACCTCTGACACCCAAGTCTTTCAACAAGAACTTACACTTTTACCTAATATGCTCACAATGTGCTTAAATTAAATGCTAAAAAGTGTAACAGAGTATCATTTGGTAAACCATCCCTCCCCAGTACATAACGCAGACAATACCCCACTCCAAAATGGGGATGCTATTAGAGACCATGGTACTTGTTAACGGCTCCCTCTCCTTCAGTCATCACATAATGACAGTAGTCAGGAAGTCCTCCTACTTGGCACAACTAATCACCAAGGAGATCTTTCTGATCTGAAGAGGACATTGTCCCATTATATTCAGTACTGATAAGGGCAATTGTTGAATGTAATGCCTCCTTTGGGATGTACCTCATTAGATCTATGTAATAACTAGACAGGCCCAAAAAGGTTCATAGCTGAGAGATTATTGGGTTTAAAACCCAAGATACCAGAAACTATTGAAAACACTGCCCCTTTATTCAATGTCTTACAGACTCCTGAGGGGAGATCTGTGCCTTGCTTGTATTCCAAGCCAATAGGGCCACAGTGATCCAGTATATTTTCTTTTCTTTACAGATCAAATAGTTCCACAAATACCAGAACAAAAAATCTAAGTCTTCACAAGCACATAAATAAAACAAAGTGGAGAGGTAGGTTCATCATACTGTTTAACCAGCACACATTATGGCTTCATCCATTTCTTAGTGCTATCAACTGCTGTCTTTCATTCCGAGACATCTAGAATAGGACTGATCTCGTATGTTAGGAAGTGTAACAGCTTGAGTGAGACCAGTCAGGATAACTTCATAATAATAGTTCCCTTCTTACTTTACTGGAAAGAGTTATTTTACAGTAGAACTGAAGATAATTTGACTTCTGTTGTGTGTTTCAATTCTATTTAGAAAGGATGGCATTATGAGCGTAAATTAACTCAGCTGTGTGGCATACAGCTGAGGGGGTCTTTATTTTATTTTGTTTTATTTTATTTTATTTTCTTTCTTAAGGTTTGTTGACCGAGGTAATGGTGTGCCAGATAGAGGATACATGTAAGGTATTTGACAGACAAAAACAAAAACTGACATGGTCAACGTAATTTGGCACACAAAGGTGGCCATTTACAAAATGGCAAAGCCATCTCTTTATATACATTTCTGTAGAACTTGCTGCTTGCACTTGTATTACCTATAGGCAGATAACCAAAGTAACTTTTAGTTGCAGCCCTATTTTTCAGCTATGATACTATGATTTTGTTGTACTTACACATATAGCTCATGTTGTCCCCCCCCCGTCATACCCAAGCCTTTTCATCCATCTTCTCTTGATCTTTCTTTCCTTTCATCATTTGGTACTCCAAATTCCATGCTACCTCAAGTATTTTGTGAAAAAGGATGCTTGACTCTACCAAAGCAGTTCCTGAGTTCTTCATCTCTGTATTTATATGGGGACGAGAAGACTTGGCACCAGTAAGGAAAGTTTGGGCAGATACAGATGGAACTAACAGAAAGTTAGAGAGGTAGAAATGGAGAAGAAAGAATAAAGACATTATGGAGATAAGATGCAGGCCTGGGATGTGTCACATCCCAGGGAGTTAAACCTTCAGCAGCAGTGATTGCTGAAGGACTAGAAAATATTCTAGTTTCTCATTTGTAACAGAGGTGCTGCAATACAGGACATTAGCAGCAGTGCTTCCCATGGATAATGGTGGATCTGGAAATGAGCCAGCTAATTTCAAGCCTGTCAGCTTCACTTTGGATCTTGGGAGGCTCATGGAAATATTTCATGTAGTAGCATGGTAGAATTACTGAATGAGAACACTCTGGCTAGTGGTCAATAGCAAGACCTCACAGAGCATGTCACTGCCAGTTTATTTCTATTCATTTCCATGACTGGGTCACTACTGGACTAACAGTGTGAGTCTTGTGGGTGTAGCATGCATAGACTTTAGTAAAGCCAATAACATCATGCTTAACAGCAGAGTGTGGGGGAAATTATAGGATATACAGATGGGGCCCAAACTACTTCAGTGATTCAACAGCTTAATATATACCAAAGTCCACAAGGAATGGGTGCAAAGGGGAACAAAATAAGGATGTCAGTAAAAATTGTAAATCAGATGTTGAAAAACTTTATTTCCAGATACACAACATAGTCATTGTTAAGCACCTTTGCCCATGTAAAAATGAAAAAAAAAGTACTTCTTCAGAACAAGTTGATTGTTGCATCATAAGTGAATTATACAACAGTCTAGGATTTGTGATATAAAAAAATGAGACCACAACAAATCATTTCAAAAATGTTCCCACCTTTAATGTGACATATAACCTGTACTATTCAACTGAAAAATAAACAAATCTGTTAAGGGAAAAAATAAAAAATGTACAATAAGCTGGTTGCATAAATGTGCACACCCTTAAACTAATACTTTGTTGAAGCAGCTTTTGATTTAATTACAGAATTTAATCTTCTTGGGTAGGAGTCTATTAGCATGGGACATCTTGACTTGGCAATATTTGCCCACTCTTCCTTGCAAAAGTACTCCAAATTTGTGAGATTGCGAGGGCATCTCTTCTGCACAGCCATCTTCAGGTCACCCCACAGATTTTCTATTGGATTTAGGTCTGGGCTCTGGCTGGGCCATTCCAAAACTTTAGTTTTCCTCTGGTAAAGCCATTATTTTGTTGATTTGGATGTATGCTTGGGGTCATTGTCATATTGAAAGCTGAAATTCCTCTTCATCTTCAGCTTTCTAGCAGATGCCTGAAGGTTATGGGCCAAAAGTGACTGGTACTTAGAACTGTTCATAATTCCCTCCACCTTGAATAAAGTCCCAGATCCAGCTGAAGAAAAGCAACCCCAAAGCATGATACTGCCACCACCATGCTTCACCATGGGGATGGTACTCTTTTGGTGATGCAAAGTGTTTTTGCGCCAAATGTACCATTTGGAATTGTGGCCAAAAAGTTCAACTTTGGTCTTATCATACCATAACACATTTTCCCACATGCTTTTGGGAGACTTGATGTATTGTTTTGCAAATGTTAGCCGGGCCTGGATGCTTTTATGTGTAAGAAAATTCTTCTGTCTTGCAACCCTACCCCACAGTCCAGACACATGGAGAATAATAGAGATTGGTGTCACAGGTAGTACACAACCAGTACTTGCCAGAAATTCCTGCAGCTCCTTCAGTGTTGCTGTTGGTCTTTTGGCTGTCTCTCTGACCCATTTTCGTTTTTGTCTTTTCATCAGTTTTTGGAGGGAAGTCCAGTTCTTTGTAACATCACTGTTGTCCCATATTTTATCCACATTTTGATGACTGTCTTCACTGTGTTCCATGGTATATCCAATGCTGTGGACATTTTTTTCTTCCCTTCTCCTGACTGATACCTTTCAACAATAAGATCACTTTGCTGTTTTGTAAGTTCTCTGCAAACCATGGCTTTTGCTGTAGCAGGCAAATGAGTAAATGTCAGGAAAATCCTACAAGGACAGCTGAACTTTATATGGGGTTAATCAGAGTCTCTTTAATTGATGACAGCTGTGTACCTAAGAAGACTGACTGTTGTAATTAAATCAAAATGTACTTCAACAAAGTACTAGTTTAGGGGGTGTGCATACGTATGCAACCAGTTTATTGTACGTTTTTTATTCTCATAACAGATTTGTTTGTTTTTCAATGGAATTGTACAGGTTATAGGTCACATTAAAGGTGGGAAAAGTTTTGAAATGATTTATTATGGTCTAACTTTTTTATATCACAAAAACCTTGTATTGTAACAGGGGTGTGTACACTTTTTATATCCACTGTGTGTGTGTGTGTGTGTGTGTGTGTGTGTGTGTGTGTGTATATATATATATATATATATATATATATATATATATATATATATATATATATACATACATATACACATACATAGATAGATATAGACATATAGATATATATAATTAGATATAGATATATATAATAAAAATAGAACAGCTTAAATAACTACCCACAAATTAAGAATAATTATGTTAATAATTTATAGTTTTGCTGCTCTGAGCTTTAAAACAGGTGTAATGGAAACATGATCCTTTAAACCTGATTTCATTGTGGCTTGTAATCTAAATTGCCATAGTAATTCTTTGTATGCAAGCCATGTCTCCCATGCCCCACTCTTGGTTTTGCTTTGGTATTACAATACACTTCGAGCACCAAGGCAGTTATTGTTATTATTAATAGTAACTGGAATATGTTTGAAACTAATAAGGCTATTTTTGGAACTCTGGGGAAGCAACCTAATTTTATTTTTAAAATGGCAAACAATCTAAAAAAAATTGTTTCAGTCTATTAAATCTGACAATATCGTCCAGCTCTCTAGTAAGAGCACCAAAAGATGTGGTTCCAGCAAGCGTGTAGTTATATTTTAGAAGCTATGACTTTGAAGTTGGAAAATGGTAGCGGTAGTAGGGTGACATTCCTTAATGGTAACTGTGAGACCTCAGGTGTAGTATACTTAGCAAAATATTGAGTATGTCCTGCTTTTTACATTGGCAAAACTGAGAGATCTTTTAGAAAAAGAGTTTATGAGCACACATATTTGTAGGGCCAGTGTGAACAATGTTGTATAGAAACATTCTATAATTTTTTCTCATTTTAAAAGTTTTAAGTTTGGTATTTTAGAGAAAATATTACATTACTGGGGTGGGGAGGGGGTATCAGAGACAAGGCTTGAGTACAAAGAATTACTATGGCAATTTAGAATTACTATTGCAATTTAGATTACAAGCTACAGTAAAACCATGTTTAAATGATTGAATTTCTATTACTCCTCTTTTAAAGCTCAGAACAGCAAAACTATAAATTAACATAATTATTAGTCCTTATTTTTAGACAGTTAAGATATTGTTCTATTTTTCTTTTATATACATATACATATACATATATATATATATATATATATATATATATATATATATATATATATATATATATATATTTATTTCTGCAGTTAACCTTTTATCGTTTTTTGACTAAATGTCATTACTTTTATGTTTTTAATGTTGGGTTGTTAATTATTAATGTTTCACAAAAGAGATTAATTCACGTTTATAACTGATTGATTTAGTAATCATTCAATTTATTTGAATTCGACTGTGTTATATAAATTCACTTATGATGCAGCTTCTGATTTGTTTTTTTACATTTTTACACAGAGAAAAGTGCTTAACCACAAATGGGTATTCTTTCTGGAAATTAACGATGTTCTTCATCTCACATTGCTGCAGTCCTAACACTTGGGTAGTCCGCTGTCCCAGTCGGCCCGAATACCAAAGTATAAGGCTGACGTCGGTCAAGGCGCATTTGACTGACATCAGGACGTCAGGGTACAAATGCGCATGACCGACGTCATATCCTCAGTCTTTTTTGCCGCATGGTCCGATGCAGAAGCAGTATTGCGAGTGCAGGTTGGCGTTCTGAAATTTTCTGAAGTCGGAGTTTCAGACCGAATCAAAGTTGGCTAAGTACCCGTTAGAATATTTTGTTTTTCTTGCCTCAGTATTTAACCGGATGTCAGAAAAAGTGAATAACTGTATTTCTTGTGGGAAACAGATACCTCATAGAGATTACCATACATTGTGTATACCTTGCTTAGGGCCTGAGCACGACGTTGTTGGCTGTCGCTCTTGTGCTAGATTTAACAAACGCACTATTAAGAGAAGATTAGATTGTGCCAGGTTAGTTTTTGGGAAACGTTGTAATTACAACATGCCATCGGATGCTCCGACGCCCGCTTCTAAAAGCGCAAGACAAAGCAGCGAAGTTTAGGTGGAAGAACCGCCTGTCCCGGACGCCGGTTCTTTAGAGGGCTCGGTGGAGCGGGTGGTTCTACCAGAAGTTCCTCTGGATTCTCAGGGAGAGACTTTACTGTTACAAGATGTGTCCTCTCAGGAGGTAGGCCAGGCTGAAGGGGCTTCTGAGGTAGCTGTTCTCCCCTCCCTTCGTAAGGTGGTTACGGCCTCCCCTTCTGTGTCGAAGGCTCCTTCTAGAGGCCGGCCAGGGTTAACTTCAGTGGGGTCTCGCCTAGTTCTTCAGGGTCTCTGCCTAAGAAACATATGCTTAAAATGGCAGAAGATTTGCTTACTATGATTAGAGGTTCTTTACCCCCCCCGGATAAGAGGCCTAGGGTGGAACCTGAGCTTGAGAGTTTTGAGCAGTGTTCGAGGCTTCTGAGTCTTCGGCTGAAGACTTGCAGGAGTATCCTCCTTATTCTGATTCTGATGTAGATGACTCTACACCTTCGGCTTCTCCTCCTGAGGATTTTTCTTTTTCAGAGACTCTTCATTCCATGAGGGAGCATTTTAAATGGGAAGGTCAAGATTTCTCTGATTCTAGGAAAAGGCTTAGGGATTTTTTGTTTCTACCCCAGCATAGGCCTTTAGCTATACCTCCTGTTCTGGATGTGGTAGAGGATGTTTTTGCAGAGGCTTCCCTGAACCCTGATTCTTTGCCTCCTGCCCCAGTTAAACCGGACAGGTATTATAGGGTGCCTGAAGCTCATAAGTATCTTTTTAAGAGTCCTAGGGCAGACCCAGAAACTGTTTCTCAGGGCCCTAAAGGTGTTAAGGCTTCTGTTGTTAAAAATCCTGTTCCTTCTGATAAAGAGGCAAGGGCTTTGGATAGATGGGGAAAAGGTGTATACTTCTTCCACTTTAGCCATGAGGGCTTTGAATTGCCAGTTTCACATGTTGAAATACCAAAATTATCTCCTTTCACAATTGAAGTCTAAGGTGGATGCTCTGGCGGAAGGTATTGAGTGTAAAGAGTTGCAGGATTTGGTTCATGTTTCTGAACAGGTGGGTAAGCATTCCTTGCAATGTGGTTTTGATGTTGTACAGGCCTCTTCGAGGGTGGCAGCCACTGGTTCTGTTCTTCGCAGGCACGCCTGGCTGAGGGATCAGAATTTAGCTGAACATGTAAAGACAAGGATTTTAGATGCTCCTTTACAATCTGATGTGTTATTTGGTGCGCCTGTGGAAGCAGTTTTAAAGAAAATGGAGGACAAGGCTAAGTCTATGCAGACTGTTAAAGATTTTTTGCAGGTTCAGCCTCCAAAGTTTAGTAGAAATTGGCCTACTAAGGGGAGGACTTATCCTTCTTATGATTCTCAGTCTAGGGGTAGATCTAGACGTGGTAGGGGCAGAGCTCAAGGTTCTTTTAGGCCTAGAACAGGCAGTTCGCCTGCCTAGTCTTCTGGTGAGGGCAGGGGTCAGTCCTTTCGTAAGCAGACCCAATGACTTGCCTTTTCAGCTGCCAGAGCCTTCTCGTCTGGCAGCACCTTTGGGAGGAAGGCTGGCACTTTTCAAAGAAAATTGGAGTGTTATTACCCAAGACAGATGGGTATTGGATATCGTTCACCACGGTTACAGGTTTTATTTCCATACCTTGCCTCCTTTCAAAGGCATGCCAGACATTCCTCCTATACAAAGAAAAGAGGCTCACAAGCAAATTTCTCTGTTGCTCCAGATAGGGGCCATTCAGCCGGTTCCTGTGCCAGAAAGGGGCCTAGGATTTTATTCTCGCCTGTTCCTAGTACCAAAAAGGGGAACACGTGGAGACCAATTTTGGATTTGTCTATCCTCAACACTTATTTGGACATTCCCAAGTTCAAAATGTTGACGTTACAACAGCTTTTACCTCTGCTGGGCAAAGATCACTGGATGGTAACTTTAGATCTCAAGGAGGCTTACCTTCATGTGCCTATCAGACTCAGTTGCAGGAAGTATCTGCGTTTCGAGCTGGAAATTCACATTATCAGTTCTCTGCATTGCCCTTTGGCTTATCTACTGTGCCCAGAGTATTCACAAAAGTTCTGACTCCAGTTGTAGCTTTTTCAGGCTAAAAGGAATACAAATCTATCCTTACTTGGACGACTGTCTGATTCTGGCTCAAGAAAAGGACGAGCTTCTTCAGCATCTGGAATATGTGATAGCAGTGCTAAGATGCCTGGGGTATTCTGTGAACGAAATAAAGTCCAGTCTAGTACCCTCTCAAGACATGTGCTTTCTGGGTGTGAGACTGAATACAGCAGCCCAGATGGCCTTTTTAACCCCGGACAAACAAAGGAGTCTATCCCTTTACTTCCATCAACTATCTCATCAGTCCGTGCTGACTGCAAGGACAGTCCTTCAAGCATTAGGGTTCATGGCATCTTGTATTCTGGTGCTTCCCAATGCCAAACTGCATATAAGGAAGCTGCAATGGTATCTAAAAAATGTATGGACACAGCACTGCCAGGATTTGGACACTGTCATTCCAATAATACCTTGCATTCAAAAGGAATTTTTGTGGTGGGCTCAGGAATGTCACCTAAACAAGGGACTCTCTGTGACCCGGCCAGAGGCGAGTCAGATTCTAACGACAGATGCCTCAGACATAGCTTGGGGAGCTCATCTGAATGGAAAGTGGATACAAGACAAGTGGCCTGCCAGACTACAGCATCTACATATCAACATGAAGGAGATGTTAGCAGTCCAGTTTGCATTAATGGCTTTCAAGGAATTACTTCTTCCTGGGCAGGTGTTGATTCTAACAGACAACACAACTGTCATGTGGTACATCAACAAGCAAGGGGGAACACATTCTTATCCTCTATGCAGGCAAGCAATGATTTTGTGGGAGACTGCGCTCAGCTTGCAGCTAAATCTACAGGCAAGGTTTCTGCCAGGAGCACAGAACTCCTTAGCAGATGTGTTAAGCAGACAAATCATGGATCCCCACGAGTGGAAACTGGATCTTCATGTATTTCGACAATTGACAGTGTCCTGGGGAACTCCAGACATAGATCTGTTCGCTTCTCCACTAAACCACCAGCTGCCAAAGTTTTGCACAAAAGGTTTCATCACACAGCTTGGAAAGTGGATGCTCTTTCGTTCAGTTGGGAAAATCTTCATGTGTATGCCTTTCCACCTCTGCCTCTCCTCCCAAAGGTACTCCTAAAGGTCAGACAAGACAAGCCAAGGATGATTTTGATAGCTCCAGATTGGCCTCGCAACACTGGTACCCATTACTGAGGAATCTGGTAAGGAAGCCTCCATGGCCTTTACCTTTAATTCCACACCTTTTGTCTCAGAGGGACGGTCATCTTCTCAATGTCAAGCTTCACTCTCTTCATCTAACAGCCTGGCATATTCTGTTTTGAACCACAGCAGGTCTCAACTTCCTCAACAAGTTTTGAATGTGATTATGGAAGCCAGAAGACCTAGTACGCAGAAGTGTATGCAGAAAAATGGAAGAGATTTTTATTTTGGAGTGCAGCAAAGGATTTGGATGTTTCTGAGCCTAATTTGAGTGTGGCTCTTCAATATCTTACTGAGTTATTGGACAAAGGTTTGTCTTTCTCTTCCATTAAGATTCATGCTGCAGCAATTTCAGCTCACTATGATTGTGACCCACCATTGTTTTCTCATCCTTTGTTCAAGCAATTTCTTAGAGGGGCAAAGAATATAAGACCCCCATGAGAGCTCCTACTCCTGCTTGGGACCTCAATTTTGTGTTGGAGAAACTTACTCTACAACCTTTTGAGCCTCGGCTACTGCTGAATTGAAATACTTGTCATGGCAGACTGCTTTTTTGTTGGCCATTACTTCTGCAAGAAGGGTTTCTGAATTGCAGGCCCTTATGGCGGTTGAGCCTTTTTTGATTTTTCATAAGGATAGGGTATCATTACGTACTAATCCTTCATTTATACCTAAGGTGGTTTCTAGTGTGGCTTTAAACCAAACTATTCATTTGCCTACTTTTTATGCAGATCCCCAAAATAAGGGGGAAAAGATTTTGCACGCTTTAGATGTACACAGGCAGTTGCGTTATTATTTAAGCAGGACTAGGGATTTTAGGCAGTCTCAGCAGTTGTTTGTTTCTTTTGCTTTGAGTTCCCAGGGCAAGCCTGTGTCAAAACAAACTATATCTAAGTGGATTGGGTTTTGCATTGCATTCTGTTATTCCCATCATGGCAAGGAGATTCCAGCTGGGATTAGGCCTCATTCCACGAGGGCTACTGCCACTTCAACAGCATTTCTAAGGGGGGGTGGCAACTAAGGATATTTTGAGGCAGCTACTTGGAGTTCAGTGCATACTTTCTCCAAGCATTACCACCTTCCTCTCTATTCTAAATCCAGGGCTGGTTTTGCCACTGCTGTGTTGCAGGGCATTTTGGCAGCTCCTGCTTCATTATAGTTTAGCCATCCTCCCTTACCTCTGCTTTGGGATTCTACCCAAGTGTTAGGACTGCAGCAATGTGAGATGAAGAACATAGTACAGTTTTGTACCTACCATAAATGTAGATGTTCAAGATCCACATTGCTGCAGTCCAATTTACCTCCCTCCTTCCCTCTGTGTTTAGGGGTGGTTGTGTGGGTGGGGTTCTATTTTGAAAATTTGTATATATTGTACATATATTAGGTACAGGAGTGTTTGGTGTTTTTTGGTTTTGGCCTTATCTTTTTAGGGTCTTCTGACATCTGGGGCAAGAAAAGACTGAGGATATGACGTCGGTCATGCGCATTTGTACCCTGACGTCCTGATGTCAGTCAAATGCGCCTTGACCGACGTCAGCCTTATACTTTGGTATTCGGGCCGACTGGGACAGCGGACTACCCAAGTGTTAGGACTGCAGCAATGTGGATCTTCGAACATCTACATTTATGGTAGGTACAAAACTGTACTTTTTCAACATTTGATTTACAATGTTTTCTGGTGTCCTTAGTTTGCTCCTATTTGTGTACATTATTTATGGATTTCATTGGGTGATTTTTTTTTTTTGTATGTACACCATTCACTTGTTTTGTCTTGTTTTTAAGCTTAATATGTAACTAGAAGTAGAGCAGGTTCTTAGAAAGGAGTTGTCAGAATAAAAGTAATTAGTGGAGAGTCAGAGGTTAGTAATGGTATTGGTTCTATTTTGGTATGTTTATGTTAGATGTTGCACTGAGTTACAACAGGAAATTCACATTATATGCTATTGATGTGTAGACTTGTATAGATTGGAGGAGGAGCATTACCCAGATTGTGGAGGGAAAAATGGTGGCATGTGGGATGTTTTACAGAAAGAGGCTGGTAATGCACAGTAAAAGAAGGAACTTGTGGAAAGCATACAACCTTTAAAAGTGACCCTCAGCAAGAGAAATAAATCATAATTTGCAATGTGAATAGTCAGTGGGGAGACCCAGTAAGATACTAGGGTATAAAGCATATGCGATGGTTTCCAGAACTGCTAAAATAATCCATCCATTACTTAGGCACATATGTCACTACCTCTGGTGGAGTACAGACAATGTGCCTGTTAATTTATATACTGTATGCTTGTTGATCAGAAATAGTCCAAATGGGCAGTCTGCCTCTTTTTACCAAAGTCTCAGAAAGAAAAGCACCATAGACAAAATTACAGAAATATATATAGTATAAATATTTATATTTTTCACTCATCCAAAATGTCTAAATTAGAAATATGTACAATATTTACTAGTCAAAGTTACAATAGTGTTTAAAGTAAAAATAAAAAAAAAATTGAATTACAGTTATTTATGTCTCAAAATTGTGTTGACATATCTTTTAGTACAAATGTTTTGTTCCAGTTCTTGTTGGAAAATAATTTTATGAGACTATTGTTCGCATGCATAGTTTAGCAATAGAAAACTTCTAACAATGGAGTGCTTAAGAAATGATATAAGAAAGATGTCTGTGAAATTATCTTACGATAGAGGTAAAAGTGGTTAGTTTAGAAGCAAAGGAAGTAAGTAGGTTCTTAAATAATATATTTATGATGATAGTATGGAGTGAAGAGGAGGGAGTTTAGGAAATTATGAATTTGGTAGGGAATGGGGTGAAGAGGTGAACCATAAAAGAGTGATGCATTTGGAAAGTAGTGGGGGAGGCACAGAAAGGGTAGGGATTGTAGATATGGGTGACTAGTAAGAGAAGATAATATGAGAGCTATTTCAAGAGAGAGTGTGTCTTACAGCATTTACAGTATGTTATTGACTGGCATTCATGAAGATTTACTTAAGACAGTGAAGATATGGGATATTCTTGATTTTAGGTCACTTGTTAATATGGCAGAAAAGCAGTATTGGTATGAAGTAATGTTTTATTTTTTATTGAAAGAGTTTTACATTTACTTCTAAGTATGGGGGAATGGAGTTTCATAACTAGTGTACATGGAGTGCATATAATGAGTTTCCATGGTGGTTATTTAACTTAGTGGTAGTTATTTGATTTAGATTCTCAGATCCAAGTTGCCTGTTGTATCTATGTTTTGTGATGTTATTTCTAATTGTTGGCCATTTTTTTGTTTGAGTAGGATAGTGTGCGTGACTTTTATCTGACTGTAATTCAGTGTGTTATAAATTTCAAGATAGTGTAATTTCCTTGGGCCAAACAGTAATGGTTATTGTTAAGAAGGTTGGTAGCAAATTTTGCAGTTTTATTGTAAATATTTTGAGTTTGTTGATGAGGAATTTTTGGATATTTGTCAAAACGGGGGCAGCATATAGTACAGATAGGCGAAGGGGAGATTGGTTGGTTTGTAGTTGTGCCTAAGGTGCCAGGCAAGGTTTGATTTTATAAAACATGCTAAGGATTTGGTTGATTTTGTTCTCTGAGTAGCTGTATGAAGGTATGACTTCATCTGTTGGTGAAGATATTGCCAAGTACATTGGTTTGATTAACTTGATTGAGAGTTGTTTTGTTTATAAACGTAATGCTTATTTTTGGTATAGTGCTGTGGGATATGTTAGCAGAAAAGACCATTATTTTGTGGTTTGAGGGTTCTGTAGTAGTTGTGAATTAATAAGCCATTTTTCTCATTTGTCAATTGTCATTTGGAATTGGAGCAACATATTGAGTTGTTAGAACAGAGGATGGAATCATCAGCACATATTAAGCAGATTCATTTTCAACTATTTTGTGCATGTTGTTTCTAATCATGGTGAATAACAGCAGACTGAGGATACATTCTTGCATGACTTTATCAGTAGCTGGTAAGAAGGTTGAGAAACTATCCTTGCATTTTTACTATTTGGGATCTGCCAGTGAGGAAGTTCTTGAACCAGTTAAGTGTTGAGTTAAGTAAGACTAATTTGGTAACCTGCTGAGACGTAGTTCATTGGAGACAGTGTCAAAAGTTCTTGACAAGATTAGGAAAATTAAGGAAGATATAGAACTGTGATAAGGGATGAGAGCACTATTCCTGTGTGGTTTCCTGGGCAAAAACCATGGTGAGATGGTGACAAGAAGTTGCTGCAAATTAAGTGCTGAGAAACTGTATAGTAAAGCATTTCTCTTGGATTTTACTGTGATTAGTCTAAAGTTTGAGATGATGTGAACTTGCCATCCTTTGTGAACAAAGATGGTATATGATTGTTCCATATTTGCAGTGCATGAAATCTAAAGTAAGAAGTATGCCAGACTGCATTTTAATCATCATCAGCAAACACGGCTATGAAGTAGGTATAATTCCAGACTTAACCAATGACCATTATCGAACCTATATAGTAAATACAATGTAAATCTACTAATTTCATTTCAACAAGATGAATACATGAAGATGACACAGATGGGTGATCTCTGATACCATGACTGTACAACTTCAAAGATTCCAGGGCCTTTTCCTATCTTCCCCTCCATCCCCCAGATGATCCTTGTGGTCCTTATCTGGATGTTTTCCATTTTTTCCACTTACTTTTTATATTGGCCAAACCTGAGGATACTGGTGTACTTCCCTTCCCACCACCATACCAAGGCAAACTTCTGCCTCCCACAAAACCCATCATTTGTTCTCTCCTTCCCCAAACAAGTGAGTCCAAGGCTGCGATGGTACGCTTCCTGTCCTCAAGGTGCTGCACACATAAAATTGGATATATTAACTGGGAGTGCAGGAGATAGAACTCACTTTATGGGGGTGTTTCTGGGTGGAGGGGGGTAATAGCTTTCAGACTGCACTCTCCAGAGAAAAGGAAAGTGATTGTATTCACAGCATCATTGGACTGTCTTTGTCTGCAAGTCTTATAGTAGACAGATTACCCCCAGTAGCTACAGAGTCATACATTCCTTACAGTTGCTTCCCTATGGGATGGGGAGCCTTGGCCTACATCTAGAAGACAGGATTTTCTTTCCTGCCTTGTCTTTGATGCAATTCCATAATACTGGATGCATTTCTAGGGGGAGCAGGGAACTATTTCAGGAACATGCTGATCACAGTTTAATGCAGCTTATGGGAAGAGCATCTGTGTGAGTTGAGGATATTTGCAATTCTTCATGCCCCGAGAGTCCTCATGAAGCTTAACTCTGTCCTTGTGAGATCGGTCAGTCGGGCAGCAGTTTGGTGCATGAACAGTGAGAAAGACATTCAATCCTTCCTGTACTGCTGGAAAGTGATCTCTGGGAATGGACCACAAACCAGGTCATATTCCTTTTGTTGGTGTTTATCTTGTGGGAATTCAGTGTCCTGGTGGTCACTCAGAATGACAGTTTTAGCCCTGTTCTAAAACATTTTGGCTTCATCAGGACAGAGTTTGCATGATATTTTGGAGGCTGGGCATTGCAACGTTAACCTTTACAACATTCCATGTAATCTAGTCTTCCCCAACTTCTGATCCCTCAAACAGGGCAAGGAAGTGCAGTGAATAGCTGGGCATTTGCATTATTATTGTTATTACTGGAGGCAAATATTACTCTGTGCACTTCTCTGTTCAGTCATGGCATCAGGATCATAATCCAAGAACCATTCAATCCTGACAGCTCCTGAAATGATTCCAGTATCGCTGTTGGTGGTGCTGTGTCAGCAACATGACAGTTGCCCCCTGTCTGAAACTTTGCAGTAGTAATAGTCATTCATCCACAGATCTGGCCAAGGAATTATTATAAGTCTTAGAGATTGCCAGGAAGTTCATCACTCAGACTACTTACAAGACGAAGCAGAACAGACTATCCATTTATGCTGTTACCTTCTTCTTCCTCACTGTGCTAATATCTAAGTTTGCCTGATCTGTCAGTGACATCTTTTTGATCTAGGCCTCAGTTACTCTGTTATGGCCATACACATTTTAGTTTGGATCCACCACTTGGGAAACGGAACATACTGTAGAAGTTCTGTCCTTCAGAAATCTGTCCCTCTACCTTTTGGCACCATCTGCTCTTTTTGGGTCTGATTCCAGGACTTTGTTTTAGGGCCATAGCCTAGTACCTACCTATGAACCTATCAGCCCAAGAGCCTATGTAAGCCTAGCCAACAAGGTTCCCTGGCTTATGCCACCCAAGAAAGTTAATTTCCTGTGCCCTTGTCGAGGAGAGCCACAGAAGTGATTCCAGGGCGTAATTCCTATTTCCCATCCACTCATCAAGATTTTTCTTGAAGAGTGCTAATGAAGAACTTTGCTTGACATAGATGGGTAGCTTGTTCCAGAGTATAGGAAGTCTCTGGGATAGGAATCTATCCCTCCAGCATGTCCTGTTTATTGTGTTGACAAGATTTATGTCCCTAGAGCATGTAACTTGGAGGGATTGGGATTTATTTAAGTGCAGCATGTCCAACAGCTCTGGGTTTGACATAGCTTTATATGTTAGGCAGAGATCTCCTCGGAGTAGGCGATATGCTACAGAGTAAAGCTGGAGTTTTTTGAGACAGTCAGTGTAGGGCATCTGTTTGAGGCCAGTAATCTTCTTTGTGAGGTACTTCTGTGGCCTTTCCAGCTGCTGCAGATGTCTTGTGAGGTACATTCCAAAAGGGGTGTTGTATTCTATAATGGGTCTAATGAGTGTCGAGTAGAGGGGAACAATGACCTTTTTTTTCCTGGATGAGAACCCTTTTGTGATGAGGTGTGCCACATAGAAGGATTTCCTGACTACTGTGGCGATGTGATTATCAAAGGGGAGACTACTGTCCACCTGGGTCCCAAGGTCTTTTATCACACATTTGGCATTAAGTAGACTGCTGTTTATGTGGTAGTTCATGTGTACAGAGTTTTTACCAAAGGGGATGGCAATGCACTTTTTGGCATTGACCTTGAGGCCATGCGTCTGACATTAGGCATCTGTCTCAGTGATGCCCTTCTTTAGGATGTCCACATCATTTGGGGACTCGACTATGGCTCCTAGTTTGCAGTCATCTGCCAACTTCATTAGCCAGAGGCCTTCTGTGTTAGCCTGTACTTCAGAGAAGTCAGTTGGCAACCCATCTTGTGACGTAGGGATTTATACATAGTTTAGTAAGTTTAGCTATAATTCCAGAATGGGGAATGGTGTCGATAGCCTTGGCAAGGTCAAATTAGTCTGTGTGAACCACCTTACCCTTGTCTACGGCTTTGGTGACTACCTCAAAGAAGTTGATCAGGTTCAGAAGGCATGATCTTCCTTTCACAAACCCAAACTGGGTGGGGTCCAGAGTTTGGAGGTTACCAATGTCTTTGTTTATGAGTTCCATGATGATACATTCCATGGCCTTGCAGACCCATCTCATCAGACTAATAGGGTGATAGTTCCCAGGATCAGTGGTGGCTCCCCCTTTGTGGAGTGGGATAACTGTTGCTGTGTGCCATTCAGTGGGCACAAAGCCTGACATGAGACTATGATTGAACATGGTGCTTAGGTGGGGAGCCAGTTCATTCAGAATTTCATGTAAAACACAGCCTGGGATGTTGTCTGGTCCCATAGATGCTGTGCTTTTGGCCTTAGAGAGTGCAGCTTTTACTTGCATAGATGTGATTACAGGGACTTTGCATTCTTCCTGTATAGATATGGGCACTTTAGGGGGTGAGAGGGGGGTAAAGTTAGTACTGAACCTATCTACCAGGATGTTGGCAATATCAGTTGGTTCTGTAATTTTTGTGCCATTGTGCTGTAACTCAGAGCAGATCTGGGTGTTGCCACTGAGATTCTTGACATAGCTATAAAATGTTTTGTGGTTGCCCTTAGACTCAGTGGCGATTTTGTTTTTGTAGCTAGCTTTGGAGGACCTTATAAGAAATCTCAGCTTCTTACAGAGGCTTACCACTCATGGGATTTTACTCTCTTTTGTAACAGTTTCTTCCTTCTGTTGTAGAGTTTGTTTATGGCAGGGGACCACCAGATTGGCTTCCTTTTTTTGGAGAATAGCATCTTGATTGTGTTTGGGATAGCATGATCCGTACACTCGTGTAAGTGCTTATAGAGTGCATTTGTGTGGGATTCAGCAGTCAAAACTGTATTGTCCATCTGAATGGGTGTCATGAAGTTCGCCACTTCTGTCTTAAGAAGCTTGAAGTTTGTGTTGGAGAATTTTTTTACCGTGGTTTCCTTAATGGTGGGTAGGGGCGGGATGTGGATATCTAGGTTGATTAGCTTATGGTCGTATCGGACCAACGAGGAATTGACTTCAGGTGTGGAACACCGGTCACTCATATTGGTAATGACTAGGTCTAGGGTATTGTTGCCCCTGGTGGAGGTGTGGATAAGTTGATCCAGAGCACTGGAATTTATGAATTCCAGAAAGCGTGCAGCAAAGGAGTTGGTACATGAGTAGTTTTCCCAGTTAATGGTGGGGTAGTTGAAATCACCCATTATTAGGGTGTTTGGTTGAACCCTAATATTTTCCAGTATATAAAGAAAAGAGGAGTGGGAATCCTGGGGCTTGGTGGGGGATCTGTAGCAAGCTACAATTTGGATTGCAGTTTTGCCCAGAGTTAGTTGCACTTGGATAACCTTGGATGCATTATGCTGCGCAACTAGCCTGGAGGTGTGGATATCCTTAATGAATATGGACACACCTCTGCCTTTGGTGTTCTGGTCCAGGTTAGATGGCCAAAAAGTGTGGTATGAGTTATAGCCTGGTAATGCAGGAGTGCTCTCTAGAGCCTTGAACCAGGTCTCAGTCACTGCACAGATATCAATGTTCTCCATTTTAAGGAATGCCTTGAGTGAGTGCATTTTGAGATTTAGACTTCTAGCATTGAGTAGCATTGCCCTCAGTTTTTGCTTGCCTGTTCCTGTTGCGGTGGTGAATTTATCATTTGAACCTTTCCTAAAAAGGCACTATAGGGGTGGCAAGACCCTTAGTCAGTATCCGGAATCCCAGGTGTGACAGTTGCAGGCCATCTCTGGCAAAGCATTGTGGTCTGTCAACCATGTCGTCCCAGGCAGACAGATACTGGATCCCCTTAGAATGACACCAGAAGCTTACACAATTGTTGAAGTCAATCATTTTGTCCTTGTACTGCAGTATCATGCTCAGTGATGGCAGGCTGCTACTCAGGGCTAGGTTCATAGCTACCTGGGCTACAAGATCTGAGAGCTCTTCCATGTCTCTTTTCATGTAGTCCAGGGAGGTACATCTCAGGTCGTTCACACCAACATGGACAATGACAGAGTCATATTGTACTTGTTGTGGAGTGACCTGAGTGTGTGGGTTATGTGGCAGATGCTGGCACCTGACAGTAACCTTCTCCTTATTTAGCCTGGTGAGTCACCTATGACTGTTGTGTTGGGTACGTTGTTTTGCCTTATGGGCTGTGATTTATTGGCACACTGAGTCTGTGGGCTATGTGCCATTTGGGTTGTGTTGGGGGTTGAGGTTGCTTGTGTTTCTGCTTTGGAGGTCTCTGTTACTTGAGAAAATTATTATTGAGAGCCTCTGCAAATATTTTTTGTGTTTATATGTGTGGATTTTGGTGGTGTAGGTTTAGTGGGACTATGTGATGAGTGTGGTGTGGTGCAAGTGTTTACCTTCTCTTCTTGACTGTCAAGTTCAGTCTTGGTTGGAGAGAGCTTTACCTCCAGTTTGGCTAGATAAGTGCATCTCTCACAGGTTGTGGAGTTGGGTGGTAGGAGGAGAGGGTTGTATGCGTACATGAGGCAATTGCTACATTTCCCCAAGATAACCAGATTCATCAGATAGACAGGAGAGAACACTGGGAGCTGACCCTTGGACATTCCTGAATAAAAAACTACTTTCCTCTAGACAAGTGAGGAAAGTGAGTATAAGAGTATAAAAGCTGTTTTTTCCTAAGCAAGTGAGAAAAATAAGTACAAAAACTGTTTTCATCTAGGTAAAGAGGAAGGTTGAGTGCTGTAGTAATTTTTAGCTTAGTTAGCGCTAACAACAAGTTCTGAACAAGTGCTGAGCACGAATAAGCAAATTCAAGTGCTAAAACTAAGAATCTGTATCTGGATCTTGTGGTAGATAGGCTGCCTAGTGCTTACCACTCCCACTGATAAGCTAGAATGCTTCCCACCAACACAGAAAGGCTTGGGGGGCTCAGAAGCTTACAAACAGTCCTGGATACAGCAAATCTGTATCTGGACTAGACTAGTTACAGGAAAGGTGGGAAACAAGCGCAAATGCGGGCTTTTAAACTAGAAAGTTGAAAGAGATGGAAAAACTGCCCAAACGGCCAATAAACCACAATTTCTGGTTAGAAACCACTCTTGTGGTAGATAGGCTACCTAGTGCTTCCCACTACCTCTGATAAGCTAGAAGGCTTCCCTCCAACACAGAAAGGGTCTTCATGGTGATCCACCTACTCCAGAAGGCTACTGAGAGTACAGTATGCAACATACATATCGAACATATAGAGTAAATTCAATGCAAAACTACTCACTATAGCATTTAATTTCACAAGGTCATGTGCTCTGACTGCCTTATTTTCAGTTTCACTCCTCTTTTTTTTAATTTTTCCAAATCGTTTGGGTTTCTAATACCATGACAGGAATGGTCCACATTCCTAAGTCAAAGTACGATTAAAGTTCATGAAATTAGTATTATTTCACTCTTTGGTATCAGCCAAAATTGCTCTTCTCAGCACTCGCAATGTGCCCATTAATGACTCCATCTGCAATTTGTATGGAGTTACATGTATTGGTAGTGTATTTAAATAGGATTGTAGACTCTTTTTTATAAGACCCGGTCACTCCTCTTGTATGACATGTCTGCTACTAATGTAGAGACAGTATGGCTTGCTGTAAGAAAACATCAGGCTGTATGTCTTTGCATGTACTCTCCCTATTGCAGACTAGTGCCACCATGAGCAAGTCAAAGAGAGTGTGTATTCCAAAATAGTGGGAGGGACAAGTGTTTTAAGGAAAGCAGTATGTACAGAAGGAAGTCCCCAAGCATTCCATCCACTGCTAAAAGCCCTTTCAAACTTAAGAGTTTCCACAATGGTGGTTGGTGACATATTTGGTATTTCATGATACGTATTCTGTTCCGATGGCCAGATGAATCTGCCACTGAATAGCTGGGGGGGTAGAGTTGTTCTGGACAAAGTAAAAACTCCAAAGGATATGGTGCAATGTTGTGTTTATATTTTTACTTGTCATATTCTGTGGTTAACAGTCTTTATTATTAGATTCATACGTAGGTACTAAGTTTCTAAGCCTAGCCAATTTTGCAGAGTGAAAATCAAACCCTGTACCTCTTGTTTCTGAGGTAAATACCTTAACCTTTATGCTATCTCAGAAAGAAAGAAATTTGCATGTTATGTTATATTTGTGATTAGTAGGCTAATGACCCCTGGGGGTCTTTTTTAAGGCTAGTTATATTTCTTAAAGGTGAGGATCAAACCCTGTACCTTGTGTCTGCAAGGTAAACACTTTAACCATTTTCCCAACCCCCACATAAATTGAAAAGTCCTCAATCATTTAATCATCTGAACAGAAGGCAGGCAAAACTAGACATTACATAAGAAAAGTGTAAAGAGTTTCAACGAGGTAATAAGAGGAAAAAACAAAACAGGTGATTCCTTTTTTAAATAATTTCATCAGACCATGTTCTGAGAATGGAATTACAAACTGTTTATTGCATTAGCTTAAACACATTATCATAGGTTCATAGGTGTGTACTAGGCTAATGGCCCTGGAGCCTTTACAAGCCTAGCCCATATAATTACCCTGGCATCGTGCCACCCGACCTTAGTTCCCAGTGCCTCTGTCAAGTTGCCCTCCAGGCAACAATATCCCCATTACAAAAAAACTCCTAGAATGGATATCTTACTTCCTCCCCCAGGAAAGCATAGTATTAGGAGACCTCAATACTGACTGGCAAAACTGTTCCAGTCATAACCCACTCTCCCATATTAACCTACATGGCCTAACCCAACTCATCACTTCCCCCACAAGAACAGACAAGAGAACCAAACACTAATCAACTCTAGACTGGATACTCGTATCCCACCCATCACTGATATCCCTAGGAGGGTGCCTACCAGACACCCTGAGTGACCACCAAGCCACATTCTTACTAAGATCAAAATCACCACAACTGACCCAAATATCTATGCACCCAATTAGAAACAAAAAACACTTTAACCGCTCCAACTTTATAAACGACCTAAAAATGTGCAACTGGACCCCCCCCCCTCCCCTAAAAACCTATCTCTTGATGAATTTTAATACTGCCTTCTTAAACACCCTTCACCATCATGCCCCCTCCAGAACAACAAGAATTAAAATTAAATATACCCCTTGGTTAACCCCAGACACAAAATCCCTCTTCAAGAAAAGAAACAAGGCCTGGACCAACTACCTCAACAGTAAATCCCAATTGAACAAACAAATATACGTTGAACTACATAACAAAGCCAAAAAACTCACCAAAATAGACAAAACATCTTACTACCAAAAGTTACAGGATAAGCACAGGAACAACTTCCAAAAATTTTGAGCAGCAATTAACTGTATTCTACAACGAGGTAAAACAACTACCTCAACCCCAAAAATAGATAACAACCAAGAAGACATCCCCACTCAGTTTAATACTTTACAGAAACCACCAGACCCTTGCAAACAACCAACCCTATGACAACATCCCCACCCCTGCAAATCCACCCCCCACCCTCAACTAACAATTGCCCCAAGTTCAGATTCCACCCAGAACCAACAAAATCCATTGAAAAACTACTCTGCAAGCTCAAACCAACGTCTCTAACTGCAGATAAATTACCCGCTGAATGCCTCCACCTGGCTGCAGAAGCCATATCATATCCTGTTTCCATCCTAATTAACAGATCCATCTCTGAGTGTACAGTACCCAAGCTATGGAAAATATCACATACCCCTCTACATAAAGGGGGAACCTCCCTGGGACTCAATAATTACTGCCCTATAGCCATACTACCTCCTTTATCTAAAATTTTAGAGAGGGTAATACACAAGCAGCTAATGAGCTATCTCCTAGAAAATAATCTAATAGCAACACAACAACATGGCCTAGCACCAGCACCACACAGAATTCACCAGCATTGTCAATACTCACAGAAATAATGGACTCCTTGCATCTGCCACCTTCCTTGACTTGTCCAAAGCATTCAATATGGTTAACCACAATAAACTCCTTCTTTCACTAGCAACTCTAAACCTTACACCCCTGCCACCTCCTGATTCAAAAACTGCCTAGAGGGAAGGAAACAAGCTGTTATGTGGCAAAACCAGCTCTCCCCCTCCCTACCAGTCTCCCTAGGAGTACCCCAAGGCTCCATCCTGGGGCCACTTCTTTTTACCCTCTTCACCAATCAGCTCCCAAACAGTATTCCTAAAGCCTCAATAGTGCAATATGCAGATGATACCACCATAATATGTGCAGCCAAATCAATTGACATCTTTCACTCCCTAACTCAAGAATGCTTTTCCCTAGCAGAAACTTGGATTACAAACCAAAGGCTCATTCTGAACCCAAGAAAAACAAAGCTAGTACTCTTTAGCTCCCACAGAGCCACACCTCCCACTGATTCTTTCTTCATCTCCTCCTTTAACAAGACCACAATCACCCCCTCCACAAATCATACCAAACTCTTAGGGGTTGAAATAGATAATCACCTTAGATTTGACCTACATATTTCTATAACCATAAAAAAGTACATAAAAAACTTGCTCTACTGTATCGCAATAAAAAATTCCTCACTGACCACTCCATAACTACAATAGAGAGGACTCACCTACTATCCACCCTACTTTATGCCTCCCCCATGCTTACAAATCTCCGCAAATCCGACCTAAACAAACTTGATAGTTGTTATAATAAGATAGCCAAATTCGCTACAACCTCTCCCATCAGAACACATCACTGTGAATGCCTAAAAAAACTAAATTGACTAGAACTACCACTACTACTTCAACTCAATCAACTATCACTAGCCCACAAAATAATACATAACTCTGAAAACACCTCAGCTCTACAAAATCTTTTGCAACCCTATACAACCACCAGACCCTTGAGGTCTAGCAGACAAAACCTCCTCAAAGTAACCAAATATAACAATGAAGCTGGTAAGTCTGTCTAAAGCCACTGTGTAGCAAAAACCTGGAACTTCCTTCCTGCCCACATAACTGACAACAAATCCCCATCACAGTTCAAGAAACTTGTTAAAGCTCACATTTTGAATAATCGACTGTGCTCCTGTATCCCCCCTGGCTAATGTCTCATTAGAACACTTCACCTAACTTAAGTAACTCTGCAAAGCCTTAGCCAACCAATCATAGTACTGTACCCATTTAGGACTCTTAATCTACTGCTCATCCCATCTCTCCAGGAGTTAGGGAAAACTATCCCAGCAATGTTGTGCTTTCCATAAGCAACTAAAACCAGGAGAAGACATATTGTAAATCAATTTGTTATCCTTCTCAACTAAAACCAGGTGAAGACATATAGTAAACCAATTTGTTATCCTTCTCAACTATAGCGAGCATCATCTGCTCTCTCAGAGCCTTATTCTACATCTCTCTGCTTTTACTCTGATAGTAAATCTATCACAGAAATCCTAAACATAGGAATGTCTTCTAAAATGTAATATTATATTGTAGAGAATGAATGTATCCTATCTGTTAGTTAATATGTATGTCAAAGTCTCTTCTATGGAAATTGTATGTCAAAAGTCTGTCTTTAAAACTATGTTTTGTAAAAAAATTTTCTCTTGGAGCTTTTCTCCCCGGGCCTCCACTGAAAATGGACTTGTAATCCAGTTGGACTATCCCGGTCAACAAATGTAAAATAAATAAATAAATAAATAAGTAGAGCCACTGGAGGGATCCCAGGGGTTAATTTTCTATTTCCCAACCATTCATCAAGATTTCTTTTGAAGAGGGCCAGTGAGGTTCCCTGTTTGACATGTATGGGAAGTCTGTTCCATAGCATGGGCAGTCTCTGGGGTATGAACTTGTCCCTCCAGCTTGTTCTGTTGATTGTGGTAATGAGGTTGAGGTTTCTGGAGTGTGTGGTGCGGAGGGATTGGAATTTCTTTAGATGAAGCATTTCCAACAGAGCTGGGTCAGACATGGCTTTGTAAGTCAAGCAGAGTTTGCATCTAAGTAGGCGATATGAGACAAAGAATAGTTGGAGTTTTTTGAGTCTGTCCATGTAGGATAAGTGTTTAAGGCTTAGGATCCTCTTTGTGAGGTACTTTTGCGGCCTCTCCAGTTGTTGCAGGTGTCTAGTGAGGTACATGCCAAATGGGGCATTGTACTCGATAATTGGCCTAATGAGGTAAGAGTAGAGGGAGACAATGTCCTCTTTCTTTCTGGATGCAAAACCTTTAGTAATGAGATGTGCCACATAGAAGGACTTTCTGACCACAGTGGCAATGTGGTGGTCAAAAGAGAGGTTGCTGCCAACCTGTGTTCCCAGATCTCTTATAACGCCTTCTGTGTTCAGTGGACTACCATCGATGTGGTAATTCATGGGAAGTGGGTTTTTCCCAAAGGGGATGACAACACATTTTTTGGCATTGAGCTTAAAGCCATGGTTCTGACACCAGTCGTTGGTCTCAGTGAGGCCTTTCTGTAGGATGTCAACATCACTTGGGGAGTTAATAATAGCTCTCAGCTTGTAATCGTCTGCGAACTTTGTCAGCTGGAGTCCCTTCTTGTTGGCCTGGACTTCAGAGAAGTAGATACCAAACAGGAGAGGACCCAGGACTGAACCCTGTGGGACTACACTCATGAGTAGTCAGCAGTCTGACTTGGAGTCAGCTACTTTCACACTGTGGGTTCTATCTGTGAGCCAGTTTGCAACCCACCTAGTGATATAGGGGTTGATTCCTAGCTTAGTTAGTTTTCCTATGATTCTGGAGTGGGGAATGGTATCAAAGGCTTTGGCCACATCAAGGAAGGCTGTATGAACCACCTTGCCATCATCCACAGCTCTGGCGACTGATTCAAAGAAGTCAGCCAGGTTGAGCAGGCATAATCTACCCTTCACAAAACCAAACTGTGTGGGATCCAGAGTTTGGAGATTCCCTATATCATTGTTTATTAGATCAATGATGATGCATTCCATAGCTTTGCATATCAGACTCGTCAGGCTAATGGGGCGATAGTTCCCAGGGTCTCTAGTCACTCCTCCTTTGTGGAGAGGGATGACTGTAGCAGTGTGCCATTTGGTAGGGATAAAGCCTGAGGTGAGGCTGTGACTAAACAGGGCACACAGGTGAGGTGCCAGTTCACTCTGTAGTTCATTTAGAACACAGCCAGGGATATTGTCTTGCTCCCGTAGAAGCTGTATTCTTGGCCTTGGACAGTGCTGTTTTAACCTGTGCAGCAGTAATACTGGGTGCCTGGCAATCTGCTGGTATTGTGATTGATCCTTTGGTGGGGGAGAGAGGGGTAACATTGGCACTGAATCTGTCAGCCAGTATATTGGCAATATCTTTGTGCTCAGTGTAAGAGGTACCATTGTGCAGTAGCTCAGAGCTAATCTGGGTATTGCTGTGGAGATTCTTTACATAACTATAGAAGGCCTTATGATTGTCTTTACTATCTGCTGCAATTCTGTTTTCATAGCTAGCTTTAGATTTTTTGATGAGGAATATCATCTTTTTGTTGAGGCTGATAAGGGAGTTTTTCCAGTCTTGGCTCTTCACCTTATTCCGCATTAGTTTCCTCCTTCTGTTGTAGAGTTTGTTTATGGCAGGGGACCACCAGACTGGCTTCCTTTTTTTGGAGGACAGCGTCTTGGTTCTATTGGGTATGGTGAGATCCATGCATTTGTGTACATGTTCGTACAGTGCATCGGTGTATGATTCAGCGGTCATGCAACTATTCTTCATTTTCATGGGCGTCATGAAGTTAGCCACCTCTGCTTTTAGGAGCCCAAAGTTAGCTTTGGAGAAGTTTTTCATGGTGTTTACCTTTGTGGGGTGGGTTGGAGTTATGTGGATTTCCAAGGTGATTAGTTTGTGGTCGGATCTAACAGGGAGGAGTTGACTATTAGTGTAAAGCAACGGTCTCCCACATTAGTAATGACCAGGTCAAGGATGTTGCTACCTCTAGTGGGGGTAAAAATGAACTGGTCCAGGGCATTGAAATTAATGAATTCCAGGAAATGTTTGGCAAGTTTATTGATACATAGTTGTTTTCCCAGTTAATGGAGGAGTAGTTGAAGTCACCCAGTATGAGTGTTAGGTTGGACCCTAATATTTTCCAGGGTGCTTAGAAATGTGGAGTGTGAGTCTTGCGAATTGGTTGGGGAACTATAGCAGGCTATGATCTGAATCGCTGTTTTACCCAATGTTTACTGCAACTGAAGTATCTCTGATGCGTTATGTTTGGCTACCAGTCTGGAGGTATGTGCATCTTTTATGAATATGGAAGCACCACCACCTTTAGAGCTTCAGTCCAAGTTCTGGTGCTGAAAGGTGTGTCTTTTTTGTGTTGTTAGTTAACTGGTGTTTTTCCCCCTGATTCTGTCATTTCCTTGAAGATCTGTGCCCAGAACATGTATCCTTGGAAAAATTCCACTTTGAATGGATAGCCATACAGATGGATTATTACTTGCAAAGCCACAGTTCAGATGACATCAGCATATGCAGATTATTTACTATGAAAATAAAACCTTTAAGATGTGTGACTGCTAAAGAACTTGGCTACTGAAGTATTTGCAAAATTCATTTTTATTCATATAAGCAAGTACATGCATATCATACATCACTCTGTAATGCAAAACCACCAGAGAAAATAAATCTCTTTGAGTAGTAAAGGAAACCTTTGAAAATGGAAAGAGACCAGCTGCAAGATCCTGTTAGCAGCAAAGAGTATTTCAACAGTGAAACTTCTGCACATCCACAAAACAAACAGCATCAGAACTAGTAGATCTGAAGACTAAATTTTGTTTGCAATATAAATAGAACATATTGGAGAGACAGACGTGTATCTCAGGGAATTCCATTTCTCTAGAACAGGCGCCCAATCCATGTGACCATGTTAGGTCCCTCCCTAACCCTATTTAAGTGTAACTTGGACCACTGGATGGGATACTGAAAATTCAACCTTGGTTTGGCACTCACATCTCTAATGGACAGAATCAGTCAGTAAATCATGTCATAACCAACAATCACCCCTATATGAATGCCTAAAACATACAACTTGTGAGTCTCATTTGCACTGCACTGCTAGGCTTAGAAAAGCCCTAGTGGTCATTAGCCTAGTATACACCTATGAAACTATGCATACACAGCCTGGCAAAGATTTTTTCAAAACCCTCCTCAATTTTACTTGTGAGTAACATCTCCATCAGAGAATTGACTAACTTGCTTGCATTAACATTCTGGCCAATGATATATCTAGGTTCATGTGGAAATGAGCACTACAATACTGACTTGTGGAAACCCAGTCTGTGAGTACTTTATGTGGTTCTAGTGAGCTATAATTCTGTAGTCATGTGTTTTTATGACTTTATTAAAAAGTTAGCCTGATGTTGGTCCTGAGTCCTAGTGACTACTGCTTTCATTATTTGTTCAGTAGAATTTACTTGTCTATTATATAGAGACATCATGAACTTCAAAGTTATATTTATAGATTATGTCTATATGTCAATTGAAAAACAGAACTATCATTTTACCCTGTCCCATTTGTCAAATGTCGTGCCATGAACGTCTATGAAAAGTACAAAAATGTTTTTTTTTTCCAGGGAGCTAAGACTCTTGTAGCCTGAATCATTCACATCTCTGTATTAAGTAACTGTGGGAGGAAAAACATCTTTATCCCCCACTGTTCTTACAAACACACTCCTCTCTTCTGATGAACCCATTAGTTGATTAAGATGCACTGATATAATTGCAGTCAGCCAATAATTAATTAATGGGAGTGAGTTAATTATATATATTCACAGCCTGATTATTTTAGCTGCCCTTCTTTCTAGAGACCTTACTAGTATTAGTAACAGGTTAGTCTTAGTACTAGTAACAGGTTAGTCACTGTTAAGATATTCCTTTATCCTTTCTGTGATCAAGTTAGAAACGGAATTGTTGAGACTTTTATGTGATCACATATGTGTTTTTAAAAAATATTTTCACCTGCGAAAAAATAGTTCTGGAAGACTGATCTATGACCATGCACTTACAATCAAATGGCAGCTGACCAATGCCCAAAGTGGACATCACTTCACTGGGGAGTCTCTAGTACATGGAATTTTGATAGGCTGTTTGCTATGGGCTTATTTTTGGAATTAAATTAACTATTTAACCCATGATTTATTAAGCATAAAATGGATTTAGGTATCTTTTTTGAAAGCGTTACATCCCAGAGATAATAAAACTGAATGTAATAAAATGAATAGGGACAACATTCTGTTGAAAATATCACACAGACATTTTAACTGGAGTTAAACATATTTACCTCCAAAGTTATATTGGCTGTGGAATCTTATTGCCTGTAGCTTATGGAACCCTATCTGTAATACCATATGTGGTCATGAAGACAATATGTCTGTAAAGTCTTTGACAGAATAAATACAATCCAGAATAAGTCAACTAAAATGCAGTAGCTGCAAAATAAATCTAACTAGAGATAGAAATACTGGAGTAAATCAATGACATTTACATATCTGGAGAGAGAAGCACTTTTCAGAAAACTAGAAGACCGAGAATAAGAAATCATAATTAAACATGAGTGAAAAGCTGACACAAAATCAAGGTAAGAATACATTCACCTAGAAAAGCATAGTGTCCTGAAACAACCTTCCAAAGATTTCACTAGGTTCAAAAAACACTAGGAGGATTCAGGAATGCACAAATGTGGCCATGTTTCAAGTCAATATTCTTTGGATTACTGTATGTGTGTTTCATTCTGAAAATATGGTGAGAAATGCTAAATTTAGATGAATATATATTATATTGTACACCTAGTATGTTTCAATGTACTATCAACCAATTTATTTCAAAAACCCTCAAGATGTATAATTGAACTTTCTGAGATTAGTTCCACTATATTCTGTTCCTTACCCATAGGGCTACCTGTTCCTCTGTCTTCCAAATAGGTTATTTTCTTCATGTTCAATTCTCCTTCTCTTAATGATTTTACTGTACACTCGCTTCATGGTTTTGTCTGTCTCTCTGTTTTACGTTTTAATTTGGACCCTAACAAAATAGATTATATCTACACATTCATTCTACAACACTGTGACCATGCTAGAAATGGAATTGATAAACACCAGCATTTTCAAAAATGCGATTTGAAAAATATTTTCAAAGTGGCAAATCAATGTATCACATAGTTTGTTTTCTCATGGCTAAATATCTACAGTCCAAATAATAACCTAAAATTATGTGACGTGGTTTATGAGAGAAGAAGACAATAAGTCAGTCTAGCCTGTCATATCACTTCATTTAACTTTCTACCTTCCCTGGTAATGTTCCCCCTCACCCCTTTTCCACCTGTTCCGTGTTCTCTTGAATGCCCCCATGTTTTCCTGCTGCCCCATTAGTTCAATCTATAGACTTATAACGCTCACCATGAGGAAGCACCTTCACAGGCCCAAGGAATAGTTAGTCTCTGTACGTTTCTGGCAGCCAGCTCCACCTCCTGTCTCCTCTGTCCTTTCAGTTTTGTACACCCCGTTCACATCTTCCTGGCATGATCTGGAGTATCTTACCTTGTAGTCTACAGTAAGATGAGCTTTAATTATCCTAGTCCCTAGTCATAGCATTTCACCTCCAGCCCACATACCCTTCTGGTGGATTTCCCTGGACTTCCCCAGCACCAAACTGCTTCTTTTCTTGTATGACCTCTAAAACTGGCCATATAAATGAATGTATGGCCTAACCAGGCATTAGAATGAGGCAGCATCAGCTGTTCCAACGCTGGGGTCTATCCTTCTGAGGATAAACCCCAAGAGTCTGCTGGCTTCTACCACAGGATTCTCGCATTGCTACTAGTGTTCCAGTCCACATCTGATCAACGCTTACTGATTCTTTCCTTGTTTTGTCACCATCATTTTCAGTTCCTTTGCCAATGCTTTTCACCCACCAGTCTTTTGTGGCCCATTTGCAGTACTGGACCTCAAGTGCCACCTTTTAGCCCATTAGACAACCTTTTTAAATCCTTGCTTAGACTTTTCCCTATCCTTCACTACTGACCCTAACTTTATGTCATCAGTGTAGGATTTGATCCTGTTCTCGCGCTGTTGTCGCTACCATCAGATATGAGCACAGTGAGCAGTACTAGATACAGGACTTAGTATCGCTACAGTTATGCACTTATCACTTTCCTTATTCCTGACATCATCCTTCACAAAACAACTCAACAGAATTTTCTTCATCTTGTCATTCAGCCATCTTGCAACCTATTTCCTTAGTTTTGCTCCTACATCCAAACCTTTCAGGTGTTCTAGTAGGTGCCTTTGTGAAACTGAGTCAAAGCCTTGGTGAAATACAGGTAGATGACATCTACCTCTACTTCTTACAAAGTTTTCCTGCAGCACAGTTTTAAAAATTGGTCAAGTTGACTGAGTCATTCTAGACAGAAACACATGATTGTTGTTCTATAAAGACGCAACCGACATTTTCATTTAGATTCTCTGCATGACTTTCTATGCACCCTTGTTATGCTCTCAGACTTGTACTTCCCTGGAGTTTTCCTGATTACATTTGTATAAGGACACTAAACTTTATGTTTATAATTTCTCAGACATTTCCATATTGGCCAGTGATCTATTGAAAACCTCCATCAGGGATCTGCCAACACAATGACCACATTTCTGAGGACCCTGGAAGGTAGCCAATCTTGTCTTTATGTTTTAACCACCCATTTGGGAGCCAGTTCTCTCTCAGCTACCTTCCTTTCTGTCTACCCTGATGTTTGTCCACCTTAGCACAACTAAGCCCTACCTACTTCTAAGAATCACACCTTGATTTTGCTTTCCGATATAATACTAAAATATTAATTTAAAATCTTCTCATCTTTGCTCATCTTCTTTTGGTCTGCCTCTCATCCTTCTTTCTTGCATATACCTAAATCAGCCTTTCCCATCCCAAACCCTGCCGTGGCTCCTTATGGTAACCCCTTTCAGATTGTACCTTTACTACTGTTACCACTTTTGTTGTTTTTCTGCTTGATTCTTCATACTGTGGTTTCTCCACTTTCCAACTTCTTTCCAGCTCTTGTATGAATTATGCTTTACCCTTAATGCTGGCCTTACCTTCTTGTATAATGACTTCGGCTTTCTCATCTTAACTTTTTGCTTCTTTCTGAGACCTTTGCCCAAAGTCCTAGTACTACATTTCTAAAAATGTTCATGTCTTCTTTAGTTCCTCACTTTGTTTTAGGCCCTTCAACTGATCTCTAACCCACTGCTCAGCTCATGTTAATACCTTTGCCTAAAATTCACAATGTTGGCTTTGTCCTAAATATTCCAATGTATGCATTGGTCATGTCATTAGTTTGTATCATTAAACATTTGTAACAGAAAAACAGCCAGTACCTGTGGTAACAGTAATAAACTCAAAACCACAAAAGAAAACTATATTGAAGGTGCAGTGGAGACAACAGAAATTTCTTAGCATAATAAACTTTTAATTGTTGCTTTCTTAAAACAACTTCATCAGAAAATACAAAAGAATACCCTTACATCACAATTATATATATAATTTTAACCAATAAAAAACTAGGATCAATTACTAAAAACAATAACTGAAAAACAGGGTGTAGTCCATTAAAGAGTAAAAAAATAAATTCTTAAAATCTCCTTGGATTACATTCCGTTAAAAAAACACTTGATATTTGTAGTTTCATTTAAGCCAGGGGGAACATCAGCTCTCAGTTTCACTTGCCAGTCAACCTCTGTTTTCTCAACATAATTTTTATAATCACCACTTCTTGTACTTTCTGGAGCTTGCTCTAAAATGGCAAATGTAAACTTTTTAAAATTGTCACATAAAATAGAATGTCTATAGAATGCATTGTTCTCATCTTTAGTTTTGACTGCATAAAGATGTTCTCTTATTCTCTGCCTAAGACTCCTAGTTGTCATCTCTAATTAAAAACGTATGCAGGCAGAGCACAAAGCAATGTACGCAGCCCCTGTTGTACTACAACAATATTTAACTAATATTTTAAAGTACTTTCTATTTTATGTGACAGTTTTGGTGGTGATTGTAAAAATTATGTTGAGAAAAGAGAGGTTGAATGGCAAATGAAACTGCGAGCTGATGTCCCCCCTGACTTAAATGAAATATAAATAGCAAGTGTTTTTTAAAGGAATGTTAGGTAAGGGGATTTTAATTTTTTACTCTTTAAATGGACTACACCTTGTTTTCAGTCATTGTTTTTAGTAATTATTCCTAGTTTATTATTGGTTGGAAATTATATATATATATATATATATATATATATATATATAAAATTGTGATGCAAGTGCATATTTTTGTATTTTCTGATGAAGTTCTTTTATGAAAGCGGCAATTAAAAAGTTATTACACTAAGAACATTTCTGTTGTCTCAATTTTGCCTTCCATACAGTGTTTGTGGTTTTGAAATCATTAAAAATTGCCTACATGAAAAAAATATGTGATGTCTTAAATAGCCTGCACGGTTGCTATTACAGAAATGACAATATATCATTACTCATCTCCATATAATTAAATGCCAAATTTCACCTTTCTTCAGACTTGCACACATGCAATATGAACTTTAGAAAATGTTTTATTAAAGAATGACTTACCTGAATTTTGGATAACTCCATATATCAGGCAAAGGTGTTAACAGCTACAGAAACAAGTCTTTATTCTCTGAAGATGATTTGTTGTTGAACTCCTACAATGTTGTTCAGAAATACATACCTAAGGATAGGCAATGTAGCTGTAATTGTTTGGAACTATATTGCCTCGTCTATTTTTCAGTCTCTGCCATACACCTGAGCTGCCAGAAAAGGACTGATGGAATCTCTGGGGATGAGTGAAAGCAAACTAGTAGAAGGGTGTTGCATATTCTGCAACCTGTGTCAGCCTGCATCCTGTAAGAGCAGACATTTTCTTTGCTTAACAATCACACACACACTGCATTAGTTGTGCCAGGTGGTTTAGATTCTATGCCTGTGGGATTTTAAGGCACTTGAATTCAGTCAGCTTGTACAGCAAGCAGACAGGCTCATGAAACCTCATTCCAGAACTTCTGGGAGCTTTTTTCTTTTACTGATTTCAGCTTTAAGCATAAACCCAAATTATCTTCCTGTCTGCAGGTCTGGGTATTTGATTAGTAATTTTGCAGAGATGATTTGTAAGAGAGTAATTCTCTTACTTCTTCTCTAAGGACCTGTGCAAACTTTGAAAACTTAAAATCTCAGTTACATTCCTACCTTTACTCTAACAGAAAATGCAACTGCATTCTCCCCACCTAGTCCTATAATTCTCTCTCCACCTCTAAACCCCTCTCCAGCTATGATTACTAGCCTCTCTAGTTATGATCTATAGGCTACCACACACATGTACATATTATAAATATCAAATTTGTACCATGTACCTAAGAATTTACACCTGGTCTCTAACATGAAATGTAACAGTAAATTGTTCATTAATAATATTGTGTCTGTATCTAAAAGTAACATGTACCTAAGAAATTACACCTGCTCTCTAGCAGGAAACATAATTGTAAATTGCTTTTCTTTTCTATAGTGTATCTAAACTTTGTAACATGGAGCTTTTCTCCCTGGGCCTCCACTGAAAACGGGCTCCCTGAGCCCAGTGGACATCCCCGGTCATCAAACTGGAAATAAATAAATAAATAAATAAATACAATAAATTTGGCTACCATCTCAGATTAGCATGTGGGCTATAAAAGAGGCATCACAATTTTTATGTCTGCAAATGAGCTGAGCTAATGAGATGCCCAAGGTGATTACTGTGATATTTAAGACAAAGACAACAACATGGACTTTTAGGGGAGGGTATTAAGATGAGCTTTAGAGAGGATCAGGTATGGGTTAAGGGACTAAGAAAAAGTGAGGGAACATCATGATCAATGCCTTACCTCTATAGCATTTCCTAGCTGCAGGGATCATGACCACTGCCTAGTCACCTGTTTTGGCAAAATGAGATTTTTTACATGTCATGCAGATTCAACAAACTCATTCACAGTCGGAATCCTCTGACACTTCCCCCTGAAGCTATAGATCAGTAAGGTTTTGGCTACCTCATATAGCAGGTAAAGCAATATATACCAGCAGTATCCTTCTGAGCATACTTTACTTGTGTACCCTAGAAGAAAGCACTTCAAATCATGTTCTTACCACAGATGACAACACTAATAAACACATCACAACAGATCATCATAACAACAGAGATAAGAGAACTGCAAAACATTCACCATTATACAGCCTGGAGGGAATAAGGATTGAAAAAGTCTACAAAACTTTCCAAGTTTCAAATGCCAAGGGGTACTGAAATGGCATGAGAGCACTGCTCAGTAATAGCAGCAAGAAATCAACCAATACATTTCTGTATTTGCACTCATGCATGATCTGTTGTGTACCTGCTGCTGAGGTCTTCACTCATGCATGAGCTGCTGAGGTCTTCACTCATGAACCCACTGCTGAGGTCATCACTCCTACATCTGTTGCTGAGGTCTTCATTCATACATGAGCTGTTGTGGTTTTCACTCATGCATGAGCTGCTGAAGTTTTCACTCATGCATGAGCTGCTGAGGTCGTCACTCCTGCAAGAACTGCTAAGGCTTCATTACTACACAAGCTGTTGAGCCCTTTACTCAGGCTGTACCCTGAATTTGGGCACAGTCATTGATGACATAGCCATGTAGTCTGAAAGAAGGAAGCCAAATCTTGGGATATTTTATACAAACTGTGGCACCAAAGACTGTTTCTGTCCTATGCCCACTGGCTACCAAGATAGTCTTCATCTCCCATGTGACCCCCAGTAAGATAAAGTCGATACTGGATGATGAAAGAATGAATGAATAAAATAACCATTTAATCAATGAGTGAGAACTTGAGCCAGCAATGCCAGTGTTACTTCCAGAAACTATAATCAGATATCAAACGTAATAAATCCCTCTCAAGTGTAGATCATTATGTGTAATGTTCCTATTGAGCCACTGTAGCTAGATAGCCTGTGCATATAAATACTGAGCACGTGCGAAAACAATGTAATTTTATAGTCAGCCAGAGTGAATGCAGGCATGAATGGAGATGCACATGCGAGTGTGCATGAAGTAATGTGTGAATTAGCTTAAATATGTTCCAGTTACAGTTCAAATATCTTGAACCCATACACCGCTTCATCGTCTCTTTTTAATGCATGAGACAAGTGCCATTGAGGTACAGATGGCAGATTATTGTCATAGCAGTAGAAGGTAGACTGATTTGCTGCTGAGAATTTCTTGCTAACTTATCACTGTTTGGTATTAGAGGCTTGAGTGCATTGCAGTTAGATGCCGATTTCATTCTTTGCTAAATGTCCTTTAGAGTACTACATAAAAATGATTACGCATACTTAAGTGGCCGTAGTAAAACTCCATGGATTTAAAGGTTTTCTACACCCTTCCAACACTATTTTCTCTTCACATTATATAAAGCATCTAACAGTTCTACTACACAGGGACATTTAGTTCCACTAGTTAAAGGTACTTCATCACTGGTACCACTGCAAACCATCTCTCAAAGTCTATCCAGCTGTTACAGCAAACTGCCTTTTCAATGACATCCTTGTATTTCTTAAACCTGTCTATGCAGTATTCTCTGTATTGCTATCTGATTCTGGTTCTTCAGACAGGAACAAAAGTTCACCTGCTGTCTTTTGTATATAATATTTAATTTTGTTTTCCTTTTAGTTAGACGATTGATTAAACATATTGTGATTATTTGAATATGAAGGCTAGCTCAAACCGATATGGTGAATTTTGTTAATAGAATGTATTAGCAAACGTTTTACCTATTCACAGTGTGGACTATATTATTCCATTTATGACATCATTTCAATTTTATTTATTTAAACAAGGGTTATCATGCATGGCCGTGCTAGATTTTGGTGGTTAGCACTATTAAATGCTTGTAAAGGGTGACAAGAACTTTTAAGAATGCCTACTTAAACAAATATATAGCTGAGCATCTTATGGTCCGTGTTACTGTTTGCTTAATATTGTTTGCACATTCCTCTGTTTCTATGTTCCACAGAAAATTACAAGGAATGAATGTCTGCAATTAGCCTAAAGCTGCATTTTGTTGTTCTAATTTTTCTGCTTACTTAAATTTTGTAAAATTGAGCTAAAAGGCTGAATTAATGAATAAATTAATCAGTGAGTTTGAAGTTTAAGTAGCAATACCGGTGCTGATCTCAAAAATATTTATCAGAAATTAAACTCAATAAATTCATAAATAAATATTCTATAAACTGCTGTATTGTGAGTGGTATAACTGTTTGTATAATGAAGGTTTTCAAACTCCCCTTTGTAAATGGGCTACGTCTAGAAGGGACAGCCCAGCTGACAAAAGCGTAATAAATCCAGTAAATACAGGCTGATGACTTTAGCAATTAGCTTTGACATGACTTTAAAACATTCATGTTAGGGTGCAACATCTGCACTGTGTCACTGCCACTGTATAACTTCATCTTGTAGGGTTATTTCACAATAGCAAGCAAGGAAACATCACATTTTGGGATGGAAATACAGAATGAAAATTATGAACTTCCTAATACTCTGTCAGACTGAAAGTATGCTGAAAACTCTGTGTTTAAAATATTATTATACAATGACCCCCCCATTAATATGCCAGCCCAACCAACGTGCCCGTTATAAATCCCACAATATACCAATGGAAAAAGGTCCGGTCTTTTTCCGTTGATATAAAGTGCCCCAAAACTTTTTTTTTTTTTTTTTACGATTAAAAAAAAAAAAAAAAAAAAAAAAACGGAGCAACGGCGACTTTCTTTTCTCCATTGCTTCCGTTTCAAAGCATTGATGTACTGGGTATGCGTGGGAACACAAGTCCCATACACATGCATAGTACATCAAAATGAAGAAGCAGTATACCACAACCAGTGGAAGAACAGTAATCCGCCGTTATACAAAGGCATTATTTAAGAAAAGTAAGTATTTTTTTCTTAAATAATGTCATTGTATAATAGCAATAACCAACTCCATGGTTGTGGTAAACTGAAGATTTACCCATGGTTGCCTTTGTTTAATCACTCGGGCTTCTCCCTCGTAATTACACCACACCAACTGTGGGTAAATCTTCAATATAACACACCACGTCATCGGTTATTGCTTTAATAGATGACCTGAATACAGTCATTTGCTGACAACACTGGGTGTCACATGCAGCTCTCAGGCTTCATGATGACCTAGAAAAAAATGACAATTCGTCTTTCTGCAAAGCTGTGCAAATTGTATCTTCATCATTAGCAGGGCCAGGACACCGAGGCAGAGATCTGTCAAACTGGTGTGCTGCTCAGAACTAGTAGTTTGCAGTGGTCTTGTCTGGTATAACTTAGAAAGAGAAAACTGGTGATGAAGAGAGACAAACTGTATGACAGCTAAGGTACTCGTTAGTGAATGAAGATTGTTTACTTGAGGCATTTACACTATGTTATGTGTCACTTATAAGGGGAGAACACTGGCAATCCTATGTAATACTGTTATCATCTTATTTACGAGCAGACAGGAAAGCATTGTGTTATGCCTGTATTTCTCCTTCTTGGTATTTCTGAAACTGGCACACTAAATGGTTTGCTACTCTTTCACAATAACATATTTTTATGCATGAGGCAGAATGTGTTTCTGATTCTTGATTTCAAACTGCAACCTAAGTATCTTTTTTCATACCCAATGGTATCTGTAGCATTTTGTTGAAATACATGTCTGGAATCAGTGGTGAAAAGACATCTGGAGATTCATGTTGAAAGATGCTTTGAAATCACATGAACCGGGAACATTTGTCATCACCCGAATGCTGTAATGCTGAGAACGAGATGGGTTGCAGATATGATTCCATGTTCCATGAGGTGCAATGTTGAGCAGAGGTCACAGAGCTGCAAGGCTAGAAATTAGAGCCCCAGTGCAATTTTGTCAGGGTTCCTTGAATGGTTTAAAACCCTCCATCCATGTTATGCAGTCATCATACATTAAAAGGAGGCACTTCAGAGAGGGACCTACCACAGTCTACCAACAAGTACATGTGATGGAACAAGTAATGCAGTGGAACCCCGTCACAGCTCCAGGCAAACAAGTAATATTACTTTCTTTTCAGGAGGCCTGACAACATTATGGGTCCATGGGCAGAACAAAACAGATTTCCAGTTTACTGGAAAAATCATCTTGAATTTGTAGGGTTTATGTTATAGTAAGACAGAGTGTTAGAATAAATGAAGTGTTTTACACACACACACCCACAAACACAAAGTAATTTCATGACATTATTTATTTTCTCTTGTGCAAAGGTTTCTACATAGTTATAATCCAATAATGGTTTCCATGGTAATAATCTTGTATTTCCTCAAGTATAGTAAAACTTGCAGCAGATGTGTGTCTAGGGGCGACATACAGAAGACAGATTCAGGTTTAATATGACGCACATTAGCAAGTTGGAAACATAGAAAGAAAAGAGGTCTAATATTACGAGAGAACTCGAATGTGTCTTGCCAGAGGGGTGTAAAACAATTACTTTCAATTTCATATGACTTTTACATGCTTTCCCAGAGGGGGCATTAGCTGTTTGAAGCATTGTGTTGGTGAAAACAAAAAACACATCAGTACTTCTTTCTTGGAGTAAGAGATGAAGCCTGGAGCAATGACAGCAACCAGACAGTAGCTTTCACTTCACTGCTAGATTACTTAGCTAGAACATGCTAATGTTGCTTTATGTCACACTCTCATTGGTGCTTTTGACCTAAAGAGTACTTTGAAAGCAGTTGGGTGGAAGCCCTGAGGTGCTGAAATCTCGCTGATAATTCCGTTTTCAAATGCTGTCCAGCAGATCAAATCTGTGTCTCAGATGTGCTTTGTACATTACATAACAAAAAAACTGCAGGTAGATGTGCAAAAAATAAAAAATAAAAAAAATCACTAAGTTCTGTGGTTTAATCAACAGCTGTCAAAACCCATCCATACAAAGGTCTGAAACAGTAAAACATGGAACAGTAGTACAAACCAAGAGGAAAAAAATGGATCTTTATGTGCAAGATTCAGTGTCCATGCATTACATAACATAAAGCTGTCCCAATAAACCACCTAGTTGTGGTTTGTAATATAATTTGGTGTATACCACTAACAATGAATGACACAGATGGGTGGAAATGAAAATTGGCAAGAAGGTTGTGAAAATACAAATGTTAAGTGTCTGTATCTCTACTTTCATAGCCTGTCAGTGCACATTTATATCTTCAACGAGACATTTATGTGGCTGCACTTTTTTTTTCCTGGGCCACTTTTGGGAAAGCAAGAGTGAGTGAGTGAGTGTCTTTGCATTCTGCTAGCAAGAGGAAAGATAAGCAAAATTGTGTTATTCTGTTGACGTATTCTTTCCTCACTTATTGGCAGTGAGACATATTACATATTTTTCACTATATTTTCATTGTGCGTATATGCACTAACACATGTCCGTATATATAAAGAACATACTTACTTTTAACGTCCCATTAGGCACCCATTTTGTTTTGTCTGATGCCCTTTTCTAAAGGAGTTCTCTGTTTTACCTTGTTATTCACTCCTTTCCTTTCTCTCTGTAGGAAGATGTACATGAAACAATAACTGTATACGACAGCAAGGATCTTTGTAATATGTTATTAGCAGGCATAAAACGATTTACTATACAAAATAAAATAATAGATGCCATGGTATAACAATATTTCTTATTCAATGAACCACAGTTACAAATCTCGACAACAAAATGAAAAATACAAACTAAAGAGGCCCGAATGAAAAAAAAAAAAAAATAATAATAATAATAATAATTCTGCACTGGTTTTCAAATGTTTGTTAAGCAAGATCTCCACAAAGGGAAGTGGTGAAGTTTTTGTAAGGATACAAAATAGGATGTTTGCCAGAATCTACAAATGAAATATATCATACGTATAAGGTTCTGTGAAGAACCTGTTGTATGCATAAAGCAAATTCAGAGGTGGATGCCACATTATTGAAAATAAGTGCCGCTCAACTGTTTTCAATGCATTTTTAATTTATTGTTTTCCTTTGTCCACTAGGTAAGATATGTTGAGACAATGACCCTTTTTCCAGGTGAGAACCAGATAAATGTATATGTCCCAAGGCATTCAAAAATAGTTTATGATGCTTGAGATGTGAAAGCCAACAGAATCTTATAAAATATTTGACAATGCTAGAACAAATTTCTTATGATAAAGTAAATAACACAAATATGGTGAAGTATAAAAATTCAAACTTGAATACCCATTAAATAGTTCTATAAAAATCTTAATAAGGTGTATAGTGTACCAGTTGTGTACAAGTTAAGAGGGAACCATAGTAATGTGACTTACACAATTTATGCATAACTATATAAAAATAAAACTTTGGAATTACTGCCTATGTGTTCTGCACACTGCTTGTCATTGTATGGCATCAGTTACTTTGGGATTCTTTAACTGTATAAACTATTACTAGTAAGAGAATGACGCTGTTATCACCTGACATTCAAATTGGCAAAACGTTCTTAACTTAGGTAAAAGGTGGCAAGTCTGTGTGAGGTATGGCAGAACATATACAATAAAAATATGCAATGCTTAGAAGTAGCAGAACTGAGTACCAGCTGTTTTAAAAATGAGACCATTTCTGAGTTTGTTTTGGATCCATATGTAAACCAAAAATCATAACACAAATATATTGTACCAAAGAATTCATTAAAAATCATTAAGTACTTTTGTCCTAATTCATAGGACTTCTTCAGAACAAATTCTACTCTATAACCATCTACTTAAATCCATTCATTCAATTAACAATTTTAATTAAACCACTGAATATATTTTATAGAGGAAAGACCAGTATTCGTTTCCTGAAATAGTGACACTTAATTTTGGTGTTTAGTACTAATAAAGGATCTTATATTTCTTTGTTACTGATCTTGGATATTTAACTCCCCAGCACAGTTACAGTGGATCCCTACTATGTGTTTTTTTTCAACTGCACTTATTCTAAAGTGGGTTCTTTGAGTTGGCATGCATGTACGCCAGTGAGCAATATGTGCTAAATGCATTTGCTGCTGAATTCCAGGAGATTACTGGGTGAGGCCGGAGAAAGAAGAGTGTTGTAGCACAGAGGATTATGGGAATGAAATGACAATGAGCTTCATCATATCTTCCTGAGTTGAATTCCTTCAGCGTTATTTTGCTTTCTTTGTGACTCTGAGTATCTTACATCACCTGTCAAAGCTCCTGAGTCACCACTGAAGAAAACTACCCATCCATAGTGGACTTTACCTTATTAACAAATTAAAAAAATGGTACTAAGATAGGAAAGCAATGGTGCTATATGATTGTCCAGTAACATATTCAGTGTTTCCCTACCATTTTTTATATACCATTTAATGCTTCAAAATTGTACAGTCACTGCAGCTGGAATAATAATTTTGTTTGAGTTAATGTTTAGTATGATTTTCCCGCATAGTTTAATCCCTTTGTGTCATTGTAAGTTATTTTACTTAACTGTTTTTATTCTGAGGCTGCACGACCTCTGTGTTGAAGCATAATACCTTTTTGTACGTGGTCTGAGGTGGCACAATGTGGGAAATGGAATAATTAAGTAAGGGGGGGTGGCTTATGCTTTCTTATAATTTATTATTTATTGACATTTGATTACTGGGAAAGTCTGACTGGATAGAAGCCCATTTCAGTCGAGGCTCGAGGGGAAAAACTCCAAAGTATGACAAAACCGTTTAAGAACAATAATTTTACAAGCTTTAGAAATAATGCAAAAAAAAAAAAAAAAAAAAAAAACAAATACAGTTTTAATAATTATACCAAACACATAATATCAAAGCATTGGTTAAGAATACATACAAATTATATGACAATGATTTAAGAGTTAGAGAAATTTTAGCCAGCTTGTAGAGAAATTAAAGGTAAGTTAGTATAATACAAGCGATACAAAGTGAGAGAAAAGTGGGGTTATGGCATAGTTAGAGAGAATGCCAGGGGAGAGAAATTGATTGAAACAAGGAAGTGAGTGACAAAGGGAAAGATGGGATGTAGGTATGAATAGGTATTTGTCTACGTTTAGGTATATACTGTATCCCAGTGTTGGGCAAGAACAGAGCCAGATTTTAGCTAGGATGTCTTTCAGAATGTTTTTGAAGAATAGGAGGGTATGGAAGGTAATAAAATAACAAACCTATTCACTTATTATGTTTTTGTAGTATACTATTTGTTTTCTCCTTATATTATTTTTTTATTTTGCTTTGATCACTGGAAGTTCATTTATGATCAAGGAATGAATGTATGATACGTAAGAAAGATGCTGTGTTATGACTGAAGGCAAGTTATTCAGGGCAGTATTGGTAGGGGATATTATGTACTACATCCTCATATAGAACATATCCTGTACCTGCATTAAATTGTAGTCTATGGGAAATATGCTGCACAGGAAGATAGACAGTGTACGAGATATCCTGACATGTCATATAGAGAATATTCTAGGTTATATTCTGTATTGCACATGAAGAGTTAACTTATAGGGCATATATTGTGTTATACATTAAGGCTAGGTATGTTGGGAATATAAAGGCACAGAATGCAGGAAACACCTGGTATGACATATGAAACATCTGATATGACAAACAAATAGTGTGCAGGTGATATCCTGAACTACACCCAAAGCTGTGGTATGTATTGGATGTCACATGCTAGACACAAAGGCATTTAAGGAATACCAGAGGCTAAATTAAAAACATGGTATGCATGGAATATTCAGGAATACAGTGCACGTGATGGCATGAGGTGTAAGGAATATCTGGCACTACACATGAAGGCATGCTATGATATGTGGAATTACCATTAAACTAAGATGTATGAGGGATATTATATTCTACCCATGGAGGGGGCATCTAGTACTGCATAGAAATGCACAATGTGTATGTGACATTCTGTGCAATAAAAAGTACATTATGTAGGGGGTAGCTGAAATTACCATTATAAACCATAGTGTATAAGGGATATTCTGTGCTGCCCATGAAGGCATGTTATGAAGGGGGTGTTTGGTACTGCATACAAATGCATAGTGTGCAGGAGATGTTCTGTGCTGCACATGAAACTTCCAGTATAGGTGGTATTTAATGCTACATAAATGGTGTGCTATAGGTATATTCTATGTTCAAACATTAGCACATGGTATATAGTGGATATTCTGTACTACACACAAGGGTATGTTATGTAGGATGATAGTTGTTGTCACTATTAAATGCATAATGTGCAAAGGATATCCTGTATTGAACATGAAGGCATGATACATAGGAGATATATGTTATGATACACACAAATGCATGGTGTATAGGTGATATTCCATGCTACATTTGATATGAGAAGGTATGAAGAGGTATCTCTCACTATGCACAAATGCATGGTGTACAGGTGATATTCCATGCTACATATGATATGAGAAGGTATGAAGAGGTATCTCTCACTATGCACAAATGCATGGTGTGCAGGTAATATTCCATGCTACATATGATATGAGAAGGTATGAAGAGGTATCTGTCACTATGCACAAATTCATGGTGTGCAGGTGATATTCCATGCTACATATGATATGAGAAGGTATGAAGAGGTATCTGTCACTATGCACAAATTCATGGTGTACAGGTGATATTCCATGCTACATATGATATGAGAAGGTATGAAGAGGTATCTGTCACTATGCACAAATTCATGGTGTGCAGGTGATATTCCATGCTACATATGATATGAGAAGGTATGAAGAGGTATCTGTCACTATGCACAAATTCATGGTGTACAGGTGATATTCCATGCTACATATGATATGAGAAGGTATGAAGAGGTATCTCTCACTATGCACAAATTCATGGTGTGCATGACTTACCAGAAAAAAGCTCAGAAGACATTAATGCAAATATTATGCACATTTCTTGATTAGTGGACAGAAATTCAGTGAGGCAAGCAGCCTTGTGCCCTTATACTGCCTAGCACCTTTAGAATGCACATTACCTGCTGGGTCTGTGAAGGGTGCATTCCTGGACAATGTCCACACTGCATGGCACACATAATCTGCCACTGAGATTAACACCCAATTCACTGTTGACTCACTTCTTTCCCATCCCACAATTCTTCATATATCTATTATCCATCATGATACGTAATGCTGCCAAGTTACAAAGTAGTAAGAACATGTGACATGCCACTAACAGGTACTGAGATCATCACACAAGCTTTAAATTAACTTAGTTTGGGTCCATTTCTTTCACAAGAGAGCATAGCAAACACGATTATGCCTGATTTGTTTGACTGTATCCCTGAATCTCAAAGCATTTAAAATATTTTTTCTTAATTTTCTTAATCAGTTTTGCATTCCAGTAATTTAAGCATTGATTATATTAAGCAACCAGTGATATAATGTACACTTATTGAGATGGAGGAAGAGGGTGGCTTTTTTTTTTGGGGGGGGGGCTCAGCTTTCATGATTTGTATCATTAATGGAACTGAAGTTCCAGCTTTATGTAGTCATAGGCCTGCTTTTAATTTTGCAGATAATGATATGAAACTGCTCTGTATTAAAAACTTAACAGAAAATGCCTTGCATGATCCCCAAAAACTAATTTTAATTTAAAACAAAATAACTGACAAAACAATGCAGTTAACTATAAGTAATAAAGAATTGCAATACATGCATTCAAGGAAGATAATACAACACAATTTAAACTGGGTGTAGCATAAAACAGACTACACAATTAATGCAGCTGCAAATTATGATTATTAATGGTTTTCTATGAGTACTATGCATACCATATGCTCTGTGTTTCAGCAAAATAGAAAACATTAATGCTAAGTCATTATGAACGGAGTACGTAAAAGCTAGAATGTATTCTTTAGCTGAGTGAACCATTTCTTTAATCTTACAAAGAAATGTAATTACTGAATCACTATAGTAACATGAAGATATAGCTGTATGGAGAACCAGAAACATTCGCCTCAAGCAATTTTTACTTTGCAAATTACTGGTACAGGTCAGCTAGCATATTTTCAGTTCCCTGTTGTTTCCATGAGGCATTGGTTTAAATTAAATGGAGACTTCTTTGTCTTACTCAAATCCTTACATCAAGTTCCTGAGCATTAATATAATACTTCAAGAGGTGCATGTTGCAGCATTTATGATACTGTTCATATCCTCATGTTAAGTGCACAAGTAGTACTGCAGTACTTCATGAGGTAACTAGTTACCTAGTTTTATGATACTGCTTAGATCCTCATGTTAAGTGCATGAGCAATACTGTAATACACCAGGAGGTACTTGTTGCAACATTTATGGTACTGTTCAGATCCTCTCATTAAGTGTCTGAGTATTACCATAATACTTCAGGAGGTACTTTACATTTATGGTACTACTCAGATCCTCACATTAAGTGCCTGAGCATTACTGTAATACTTTGCAAATTATCTGTTACACCATTTATGGTACTGCTCAGATCCCAATGTTAAGTGCCTGAGTTTTACCATAATACTTCAGGAGGCACATGTTACAGCATTTATGGTACTACTCAGATCCTCACATTAAGTGAGTGAGCATTACTGTAATACTTCAGGAGGTACAGCATTTATGGTACTACTCAGACTGTCATGTTAAGTACCTGAGCATTAAGTTAATACTTCAGGAGGTACTTGTTACAGCATTTATGGTACTACTCAAATCTTCACATTAAGTGCCTGAGCATTACCTTTGTACTTCAGAAGGTACATGTTACAGCATTTATGGTACTACTCAGTTCCTCACATTAAGTGCCTAAGCATTACTGTAATACTTAAAGAGGTACTCGTTACAGCTTTGATAGCTCTACTCAGATCTTCACGTTAAATGCCTAAGCATTACTGTAATACTTAAAGAGGTACTTGTTACAGATTTTATGGTGCTACTTAGATCCTCAAGTTAAGTTCCTGATCATTACCATAATATTTCAGATGGTACTTGTTACAGCATTTATGATACTACTCAGATACTCACATCAAGTGCCTAAGCATTGCTGTAATGCTTCAGTTGGTACATGTTGTAACATTTATGGTACTGTTCAGATCCTCATGTTAAGTGCCTGGGTATTACTGTAAGACTTCAGAAGGTATTTGTTACAGCATTTATGGTACTGTTAGAGAACAGCTGGCACAGGAGTATGTTTTTAGTCCAAATGAGTTCTTGCTTACTTACAGTATCTGAAGCAGCGGGGAGCAAGGTACAGAGTTTTGCAGTGTGTAAGGTATTCATGTGAAAACGAGTATGATACATACTTCATGTTTTACTGCTTCATAAAATATGGGATTACATTTATCTGCAGTTGTCTATGTAGGAGATATCTAGCACAAAACAGAAATGCATGGTGTGCAGGTGATAGTCTGTGTTATAATTAGGCATGTTAAGAAGGGGATTATTAAATTAATCCTGAAAACAACGTTGACAGCTAGGAACAAAGTTCAAGCTATAAACCAATATGCTCTTCTTGGCCTAACTGACAGTTTTGGAGTGATTGACTGGCCTCAAAAGGTGTTGGATAGGTTGGACAGGAAAGCAAGAGTGATGCTTCATGCTCACCAAATGATTTATAAAAATCAGTATATACCCAGATTCCCTGTTCTGAAGGAGATATGGGCCGCTTTGAAATTGATCACATGTATAGATCTGCAATCGGGAGACTGAATACATATCTGCTGAACTCACAAGACCCAAACATAATGAAAGTTATGAAACATGAGGAGAATAAACCTAAGATGACTTCCCTGCTTAGTCCAGCAGAAGCATATTAGCGTCAAGTGGGAATGGAAATCACACGAAGTAGATAAAGAACAGGCAACAACTGAATGTGCCAAAAAAACAAAAGAAAGAATATAAAGTGAAGGATCAGATGAGAAAGAAAGAAATATGGAAAATGCATAAATATAGTTGCAAATATAGAAAACTCCTGGAACAACCTCACGCTGATCAGGATCGAATGCAGGAATGGTTAAGAAGAGGCAAATTCAATCCAAAAGATGAAAGGTTAATATTGGTGGCCCAAGATAGGGGACTACATACACGGTTTACAAAGTCCTTTGAGCACATGGGAGAAACAGACAAATGTAGGTTTTGTAAATTAGAAGTGGAAACAGTTGCACACCTTGTTGCTGGTTGTGACATACTAATGGCAGAAGGACTGAAAGGCATAATGTAGCAAGACTGTTGCACTGGGGATTCTGCAAACATTATAATATTGAAGTAGCTGAAAAACACTGGAAACATGAGCCGCAAATCATCATGGAAAATGATGAAGTTAACATCACATGGGATCACCCACTACCAACAGTTCAAAAGATAAGATGCAAGAAAACCAGATATAGTGGTCCTTTAAAAGTAGCATTGATCATGGAAATCACTACACCTAGTGATTACAGTGTCTCATGTACAGAGAGACACAAAGTCATAAAATATCAGGACATGCAGGCAGAAATGGGAGCAATGTGGAAGAAAGATACCCAGACAGTTCCAGTAGTAGGAGGAGCAACGGGTCTTATAAAAAAAAAATCTACAATTGTATTTAGATATATTACCAATACATGTAACTCCATATGAATTGCAGAAAGAGTCATTACTGGGCATGTTGCGGGTGCTGTGAAGAGCACTTCTGGCTGACATAAAAGATTGAAACAATACGCTTGATTTGATATGGAAAGGGTATGATGTCATTATTTTAAATGTATTTAAGTTAACTTGGAGCAATGCATTATTGTATCTGATGAAGTTCCATTTAAAATTATACTTGGGATGAAAGCACTTATACATTAAAGTGTTGCTAAATAAACTTTGTGGACCTTTCATCCTCTGCGAGCATTCTCTGTGTATAGGTTCATAAGTGTGTAGATCTCATAGACAAATAATCTTTAATCTAGTTTATGGTATTGTCAAAGAAAGACAAAGAAAGACATTTCTAGAGTAGGAGAGTGATTTACTTCGTCATAAACCATCTTAAGGTTAATAAAAAGAATACCTGCAAGAAAGCTTTTATACACATTAGGGGAAGAATGCTGTGTCACCATAAATAGGGGAGTTGTGGTGGTGTTACCTTCTTTGACGCCATGTTGAGAGCCACATAAGATACCACTCTCACTCAAAAAGTAGGCATTCACAGATTAGTCAGGTTCTCTAAGATCTAAATGTAATATGGGGAGATTTGCAATAGGTGCATATACCAAAGTAATCTGTGAGAGAGGGCTTTGATGCTTTAAAACGATGAACAATTGTGACTGATCTACAGTCAGACAGGATGTAATAAGCAGTTGGAGTAATAATCTAAATATGAGCAAGTTGCTTGAGGATGTGATGGCAGCTATTTTAGGAATTTAGGATACAGTAATAGCTCAGAGTGTGGTGATTTATTAGTGAGTCTAAGCAGCCTAGTGTACACTTCAGTTTTGCAAATAGTTCTGAAGTGAAACTGGTTTGACTACACTGAAGGGGATTTGACAGGGAAGATGGATGTAAAATTGTTAAAGAGAAGGGAGAGAGGACTTGGTAGTTTGAAAACTAAAAAAATAAAGTCTTTTTAGTTTATTTATATTTTAATTTTTACTAAGCTGAATTTTGCTGACTCCATTAGGACATTTTAATGTACTCATGTTGGTCTATATATGAAATACTGGAGGTGGGGAGAAAGATAACTGCTCAGGTCAGGCGGCCCTTAACTTGTTAGGAAGTCTTATGTATCTCATTACTATGGATTCTATTAAGGTTCTGTTCCTCTCATTCACCTTTTCAGGCTACACAATACCTACTCTGATAAAAGTTATATTCAACCTCGATGACAAAGCAGTAAAATAATACATTTATTATTTAAAATAGGTACAGAAACATTTATATTAAATGGTACAGTATATGCTTAGTGAGAATCAGTGGCTGAATATTAGTGAAATTCATTGGAATCACATATCCGTTCATTACGGCAAGGTGGCTGCATTTTTATATGGAAGTGGAAGGGAAATGTAAACAATATTGTCTGGGTTGGGAATAACTGAGTGCTGTCCTGGGCACTGTGGTTACAGTATTAGCACATTGTAGAGTCCTTGATGGAAGCTCTTCTGCTTTCGGGGGGGGGGGGGTTAAAATAACAGTACTAGATTACCAAACCAGGATTATTTTCAGAACTCCAAAGAGCTTTCATGGAGATTGGTAAATAAAATGCAATGGGCAACTGAAATATATCATCAGATGGTAGGTAAAGTAATCCATAGATTCACTCAGAAAGCTCCCCTTATAAATGTCTCTTCTAGTAACAAAAACTAACTTTATCCATGAGCTAATCAGTATACCAATATACCATCAGGCATAAATTGGCAGCAATGTAGAACTGAATTGGCCGCAGAGAATTAATTGCAACAATGTATCATTTGTAATATTGGTAGTTTAGTCCCCCAGGAGCGTTAAGGAGGATCAGATCTTAAAAACTGACCAAATAATAACACAGTAGCATGACACAATTACTTCACAAAATACAGAATAGCCAATTTATTTTGTAGCCAAGAGGAAGTAACATCAAAACATGGATCTGTTCTGGAACATGATATCTGCAGCAGTCACAAGGAAAGGCAATGAAAGTCCAGGCACAGTACACAGATGAGCAGGGATCAGTAAGCTCAAGAAGGACACAATGGTAAGGCCAAATTATATAAAAACATAAATGCAGTAATAATAATATCCAAACATTGTCAACAAATAAACTGAGCTATCAAAAGAACAAATCAATAGTAATGACTGTGGACCTTTAAAGGTTCCTCTTTATTCAGCACTCATCTGCCTGACAGTTTTATTGTTCATTGTAATGATTAGCAATAAAATCAGCTGGCAAAACAGCAAATACAGGCCACTACAGAGTATTGTCCTAGTTTCACAGATGATGCTGTCACAAATAATCAGCAAAGCATGTTCAGTTTAAAAAGCTAGCAGTCTTTTGCTTCTCAAAGATTCACTGCACATGAATGAATTTGCACTAAGAAGCTCACAGATAGTACCAGCAGTGCAATGTACTGTCCTTTACTCTATTTTTCCACCAGGGCATTTACTCAAACAAAATTGTTTACACTTTAAATATGGTTACTGACATATCAGTAGCAAAGGAATTCCACCCCACCACCCCACAGCATACATGGAGATACCTATTGCAAACAGTCAGCAGTACAAAAATAAAGCTACATAAAAGTAGAATGCTACCAAACAAGGCACATACAACAATTCTCCTCCATTAATATGGGATAGCAGTATATAGTTCACTAAAGCCTAAACAAATACCGCTTGAGAAAAATGAGAAATATATTCCAAACCTGTGACACTGAATATTTGTGTAACACATTAATATTTCAGAAGTCTTTTATAAGTTTGCCCCTGATTTAAATACATCTCTAAAAATATAAAAGTGGGGCTACTGTTTTGGTGTAGAATACAAGGCTAGCCCTGTCAAAAACATACATATTCACATATGTCACTGTGCTACAAATAAACACTGCCACAGAAATGATGTAATCTCTATAGTTATCCTGGCCATTATCAAATAAGACATTCCTGTGATTCATCACGGTGTAGGACTATAGCCTGAATGCCACAAATGCCCAAACAAGTAATACAAGAAAGAGTGACAAACTAGTCCCACAGGAAAGTTATGCAATAACTTAATATTTCACCAGAAGAGCATAGCCTTCTCCCATTTCATTAGAACATCTCTGATAATTTACAAGGTAGTAGTTTCTCTTCACACCAAAGATCTATGAACATAATGAAAAGACAAATGAAGCTCAGCTCAAGATAAGTGGGTTTCACCTTTGCAAGAAACGTACCTCCAGATTTACCCCCCTTATCCTGCCATTTAAATTGAAACCAGTTCAAAAATAACTCTGAAAAGAAACAATGCATTTTATGCTGTACATTTTATTGAATCCTAGCACATACTACTCATGTATCTAAATCATATGCTTGCAAAACATATCTATAGCTTAGTGACTTTCCTGAAGCATGTTCCACAATAGTACAGTATTTAGTCTCATAAGTTCATTAAACTGAAGTAAATGTTCATAGACTTTAACCATTCGGGAAAATTGTTTTTTGGAGCATAACATGACTTGGGAAAATATACCACGTACAAGGTACTGCAGGCAAAACCTGTCATCGTTGGAAAGATCTGAAGTGTATGACACCTTATAGAGATTTTAAAAATTGCCCAAAAAACACAGCGGAAAAGTGCAAAAGAGGACCAAAACCAATATACATGCATGCTGGGAAAGGTCAGTAAAAGCTGCAGCTTTTCTTAAAAATAAAAGCATACCATTTAAAACAGTGTTCTTAAACAGCAGGCTTTTATTTTAATAAATGGCATACTTTTTAATGAGCCTTCCAAGCATGATATCATCTTTGAGCTTACAGATATGCTCAGAAGGCAGTTTACTGAGCAACAATATAGCTCCCTTGCTGCTTCATACCAGCAAGGAAATAAAAGCTGCTGTTTCCATGACAACTGTAAGGATGTATTCATATTTTTCTGGCATGTTGGTAACTGTACTGGTCACTCAACTATGCAGCACCAAAATGTAAACCTCTTTGTCTTAAAACACTCAGTGAGTGTTCTAAGACAAAGAGGTTCAGTGTCCCATTTACCATGCAGGACCAGGGCATTGTAAAACAAAGAGGGTCTGTATCGCATTTACCATGCATGACAGGAGTGTTCTAAAGCAAAGAGGTTCTGTGTCCTATTTACCATGCAGTACCTGAGTGTTCTAAAACAAAGAGGTTCTGTGTCCCATTTACCATGCAGTACCTGAGTGTTCTAAAACAAAGAGGTTCTGTGTCCCATTTACCATACACGACCAGCACATTCTAAAAAAAAAAAGAGGTTATGTGTCCCATTTAGCATGCAGGACTAGTGCTTTTTAAAACAAAGAGATTCTGTGTCCAATTTAGCATGTAGGATCAGAGTGTTCTAAAACAAAGAGGTTCTATGTCCCACATACCAGGCCAATAAATCCTGATAAAGAAGCTGTATCTGACCTGGAATGCCACAGCTGCTGTTCAGATTAGGTTTGACATCCAACAGAATACATGGCTATTACATGCCTTCTCTCTTGCTTTGCATGGTATCTCATGTTCTCCAGCTCTGTCAATGTGTGAAACCTGTAGTTGTGAGTCCTGTTACACTGAAAACTGAAATGTGACTAGCTAACATTATAGTGCATCATGAAACTCATTCAAGGGTGGGCTATGCCTCCTGTACACCTTAACAAGGAGAATTGCATCTCCCACAAACTTACTTATTATATATACAACATTCACCTTATAGACACAAGGTGCAGGGTTTGATTCTCACATGAGATAGTTAGCTAGGCTTAAAATGGCCCATAAAGGCCGTCAGCTTAGTAGTAATCTATGAACCTATGAACTAACTCTAAGACTGCTATTCATAAATAAGGGAGATATTTCAACATACTGCAACCTTGAACTTAATATAAATATATTTTCATTTTTGCAATTTCAGTCTCCTTTTTCTGGGGATCACAATTAAGGTCAGTGGAATTTCAACAGAAGCCATAACAAAATCTGTGCAATTGTGAAGATGTGTATGTAATTTTAGCAAAACAAAGATCAACTGTTGTTATTTGTATTATGCAGTGTGCATAACAGTACATCATCTTTGGTATGGAAGGTTTACAAATGTCGGACTTTTCTCTATTAAAATGAGTCTGAGAGGAATGAGACATTTACATAGTCCATGTCAGACTGAGACGCAACTCCTGTGATTTGAAGACATGATGGAACTCTTGGACTATGTGTCCTAGACCAGTATGGGTCTAGTATTCGGTAACATTCTACCTTCTCCAAGGATGATGCCACAATACGAACAAAAAATAACTGATTTTAATAACTGGCTTAGTTTTTGTGTCATTTGAAGGGGATACTATATTTGTCTGTCTGTCCATGACCTTCTCCAGCATGTCTTCAACCATATCCCGGAGTCCACATTTATTGAGGTTTGCCAGGCCGCCACATGCCTGTAGGACAGGTGCCACTGTCTGACCCTGCGAGGGCATCCCCAGATGGACAGAGAATGAGTGTTCCCTAACCTGGGAGGAACATGTTGGGGCCACTCCAGAAGATTTTGGATCTGCAAAACGATAAGCATAAATGGAAGAGAAAGAAAATAATAAAAGACAAAGGAATTCATAATTAAAATAAGAAAAAGAGGAAAAAGGGGGGGGAGGCAAAAGGAAAAAATACATGCAATAAATTCTCACGTCATGCTATACAGCATTCAGTTTCTTACTTTAAAGCATTTTTATTTTATAAATCTTTATTGAAGTCAAGCAAAGTGTAAAGGAAGTGCTTATGCAGACTTTTGATAAAAACTGTACGAGACGTGCTTATGCCTACTTGGCAGGAGAGTGTCTGCTATCAAGTTATGGAAGGGTGTACATGTTGCAGTCTACTATGCTAACATAATCATTCCATTTGTGCCTGATATGGATTTGTTGGCAATACTGTACTGAACACACCCTTTATAAATACTTGCATCTTATAAAATGAGCGAAAGACAGAATACTGCACTTACATACTGACATATCTTTCACTCTTTTTTGTATTAATGTACTGATTGCAGTCTGCTTCAGCTATTACACTGTATTAACTATTTTCCTATATATATTCATGCTTTCCAACCAGTTTATCTGCTCATCTTTCCTGCTGCCTACTGTTACAGGAGATTTCTTCCTCAGCTATAAAAAGGAAACATAAGACAATTTTTGTTTAACTGTATTTCACCTTTTTCCCCGTAACATTACTTATATGACAGGTAGTTATTTGCAATTCATTCCATTAATTGTAGTATTTGCTTAGTGTCTGTTTACTGAAATATGTTGTTGCTATCTGATTTCTTTTTTTTTTCAAACTTTTATTTTACTGTATTTTTCAACATTTAATATGCAAAAACATACAAGATGACATATCTTCATGAACAGATTAACCTTGAACTATCTATTAACAAGATAATGACTTTTAACTACTAGTTTTGGGATGACAAAGTTCTAGTACCTAAAAAATGGTTCAGTTATACAATTAAATTAAATGTTTGGAGTAATACAGGCAAATATTTAGAGTAAGTGGTATGTGGCAGGATTCATTTACACATACTATATACAACTATTTACATATAGTGCTACAATTATTGAAGTTAGTAAGTGATCACCACATTACAATGACAGTCAAAAATGAAATCATCAGAGACTACTGTCTGTTAAAATCTCATGAGAAGGATACTTTGAGAATCAGCATAGGGATAGGATGATAGATGTGTTCTTGTTATAGTTTATTTCAAAATGTGTTACAGGATAAGATTCCAGAAACTGAGACATTTCATGTGCTTATTCTTATTACCTATAAATAGTTTATGATATATGATGTAGTTAGAGGCCATATTAATAAAGCCCTTCCACTCAAGTTTTGACCTGTCAACCCAGTTTTAGGTGATGTACAGTTTGACTAATGCAAATAGAACAATCAGGATAGTCAAGTCAGACTTGAGAATATCAATAGGACTTGCATGCAATATAGCAAACTCCCAAGATAGGGTAGCTTTCCCACAGCCCATTTTCTGAAGTTTGACCCTTAATGAGTTCCACAGGTTATGTGCATATTTGTAGTACCAGAGAATATGTAAAAGGTCTGCCGGTTGTGATGGACAAAAAGGGCAGAGGAGAGAGGTGCTTGGGGAGAACTTATTTAGTTGTTCTGGAGTATAATAGGCATTATTGTTAATCATTAACTGGGTGTATACAAGCTTCTTGAAGGTTGCGAATTTGTGTTATTAAAAACAAGAGTGAGTTGAACATCAGTTAAATTAGAATTTTTTTCCCTCCAATATTGAGCATAAGTAAGTGAAGATTGGTATTTAATGGCCGAAATTAATTTGTATGAAGCTGATAGCATCTTGTTTTTGAGTTTTAAAAACTTCATTAGGGATTGTGCAAGGTTTACTTCTTCTTCAACCACTTCTGGGATACCCCTAACAGAAGATACCAGTTCTTTTATTTGTCTCAATATTATGGTATATTTGTTGCTTAGGTTTAGATTAGCTTTAATATCACTTAATGAATTGTCCTTAACTCTATAGAAGTCCCAGATAGTATAGTTCTTGATTTGGGGAAATTCATTCAAGTTTAACATTTTTTGCCTAGCTTCAGGTTCGGGCTTAGATGTACAGGTTGTAGAAGTAAAACCATATTCTCAAGGTGTAAAGAGGAGAATAGATTTTGAAATGTTTTGATTTTATGTTTGATTAGAATATGCATTTTGGTGTCCTTTAGTATGGATCTGTCCATGAAAGGTAAGGATATAGGATTTATGTTATGTGTTTTGATATGAGCGTGCCATAGTTTGATCCATTGTGGAGTGTTGGTTAAGTTTATAGGGTTATAATCGGCAATTAAAAGGATTTGATTAGCACATATTATATCATAATATAACTTAACTGGTAGGCCCAGACCTTTAGTTTTTAGGAGAATTAATCTTGCTAGAGCAATTCTTGGGGTTTTCACAAACCAGATAAATTTAATTAAGGTTTTATTAATTTTCTTAAAAAAGGTCATAGGAATAATAGAATTGGTTGCGTTTAATTGGCATAAGACTTTGGGTAGAATGTTTATTTTTATTACTGCTACTCTGGACAGGACAAGAAGTCTCATGTTTTCCCATCTATCTAGATCATGTTCAATATTTGTCCCAACTTATTTGAAGGTTATTTTGAAAAGAGTTTTTTTTTTATTGTGAACAAACTTTATACCTAGGTACTTAAAATCATATTTTAAATTAATTGCAGTGTCTGGAAAATAAGACGGGTTATGTTTTAATGGGTTAATGGGAAATATGAGCAACTTTGAGGGGTTAACTTCATAATTGGAGGCTTTTGAGAAGATATCAATAGTTTTTAAAATTTTATTTAAATCCGAATTAGGTAACTAGAAGTATATGTTGAGGTCATCAGCAAAGGCTGAGAACAGTAGGTTGTTATTTAGTATTCTGGGAATATGATGAAAGGTTCTCTGTGATAGACAGATAAATAAAATAAACAGCAATTCAATATAAATGTTAAAGAGATGGCGAAAGGGGGCAGCCTTGTCTTGTATCATTAATTAATTTTATTCTATTAGAGCAAGATTTATTTCTAAATAGTGTGGTAAATGAAGAGTTATAAAGTATTTTAATTATTTTTATGAATTTGTTTGGAATGTTGAAATGGTGTAAGGTCCAAAGTAAGAAGTACAAGTTAACTCTGTCAAATGCCTTAGTGGCATCAAGTGCTAGAAGATATCTGGGGAGCTTTTCTTTCACCAAAAGCTGCATGGCTGCATCCAGTTTGAGGATATTATCCCAAGTCTGTCTCCCCTTCAGAAAACCTACTTGTTGTGTGGATATAATTGTAGGTAATACTTTTTTAACTCTATTCACTAGTATTGTGGAAAGAATTTTTATATCTACATTTATAAGAGATATTGGTATGTAGTTTGTTGGAATGGTTTTACCAGTGTTGGGCTTATGTATAAAGATAGTCTTGGTCTGCTAACAGTGAAAGCACTTACTATTAAACTTGTTTTTTTACTTTTAGTGCACTTTGGTTTTTCTGCCTACAGGAATACCAACATTGTTTTTATAGTCTTGGAGCTTTTCAGGTATAAGTCCTTGAAACCAAATTTGCTAATATGATTGTAGACTTTAAGAAGGATAGGAATCAATTGGGGGGGAGGGCAAATGTTTTATAGAAGTTTGAAGTAAAGCCGTCGGGACCTGGGACTTTGTTTCTGTGTAAGCTTTTAATTGCATCCACAACTTCTTCTGATATAAAGGGGGCTTCCAAGACCTCAAATTGATGTTTTTCTATTTTTGGGAAATTAATATTGTCAAAAAGAGTGCTATAGTTCTCTGGGGAGACTGAATCTTGTGGTCCGTATACTTTTCTGTATATCTTTTCAAATACAAATATTATATCTTGATTAGTAGTAAACAGTTCATTATTATAAGTAATTTGGGTAATTAGTGGTGGGTTTTGATTTATGCTAATAAATCTAGCGAGTAGTTTTGAGGGTTGCTATGCCCACTCAGAGTAATTATCAAGGAATTTCATTTCCAGTAAAGAGAGGTTTTGTGAGTGAAGCATATAGAACTCCTTTTGGTTGTTCAGCAGTTGGCTTTCTAACTCTAGTGTGAAGTTCATTTGTAGTGATTTTTCAGTTTCTTGAATTCTGTATATTATAGTGTTTTCTTTTTGTTTAGAGAGTTTTTTACAGTACGAGGCTCTTTGTATCAGCAGACCTCTGATTTTGGTTTTACTAGCTGTCCATAAAACATTTAGTGTAATGTCTGATGTTGGAAGACTGTTTATTAGTTCTTCTAGATCTTTATTAATTTCTTCTACAATTTCCTCTTTATGGAGGAGATTTGGTTCAAAGACCAAGACTGGAAGTTACTAACATTTTGGGTTTTTGTCAGGGGTATAACTTTTAAGGTCATATTTGAGTGGCCCAAGAAAAACCTATGGCTGGTTGAATACATGGTCTCTTCATTTAGTAGGGAGTCTGAGATTAGGAAAAAAATCAATCCTGGACCATGATTTATAACATGGGGAGTAGAAAGTATATTTGTCATTAGGATGAGATTGACCCCTTGAGTAAAAAGGGTCAAGTAAATTAAAGTCTAGCATTAGGTCATTCAAAGCCTGTGATGCCTGGGCATTGTGCGATTTGTTTCTGCTTGACCTATCTCTTAAGGGGTCACTAACAGTATTCCAGTCTCTCCCTATGACATGCTCATGGTTAGGAAACTTTAATAATAAATTATAGATTTGTATAATAAATTCGTGTTGATTTCAGCAAGGACCATATATGTTTAGAAAGAATACAGGTCTATAGGATATAGAGTTTACACAGTGAAAATAACACCACCTCCCCAAGTTATCAGATCCAAAATCAAGAATAGTCTCTTTGAATGTTTTAGCCACTCCTTTAGAATTAGTCTTACTACCAGAAGCAGTAATTGAGGTTAGCCAGGATTTATCTCTATCCCCATTTCAATCTTTGTTAAGCAAGTGTATTTCTTGCAGAAAGATAATATTAGTTTGTGTTTGGTAAAGTAGATGTAAACGTAGTTTCTTTTTCCTCTTATCCTGTAGACCTTTTATATTCCATGAGTCTAATTCCCACATCCTCTACATTCTATTAAACTCCATGTCATTATGAAAATTAAATTTAGAAGCCCCTTCCTCAAAACGCATTTCAAGGTATAAGCATAGAAGTACAGAGTTCTCACATTTTTTTGTAGCACTAATATCTCTCAGAACTACTACTGTGCCTAACCACAGTACCACTACACCTGAGAGCATGTTATACAAAATAAATACAGTATTAGTCAGCTTACTAATTTCTAAGCTAAAGTTAATATAACAATATTCCAACAAGTCTAACAAAAACAATATATACATGTGCAAATAGGTTCAAGATGTGAAATACCACACGATCCAAACACTCTACTATTATTACACTCCATTTGACATGTTATTAGTGCTTCTACTTCGAATGGAGAAAAATAATGTTTCTTTAACTGACTTCCAATAATTGCCACCACTATGGTCTTAAAAAGGATACTCAATCATGTTGTGGCAAATACCATAAGTATAATTATGTACATTCATGTATAAAAGCCAACTAACTGAGAGTAATTTTTATATGCTTCACCTAGGAGAAAAAATTTGTTAATTCTTCAGCATGGAGATAACCCCTTCTGTGTGGAGTCTGCATGTCCTCCCTGCGTTCGTGTGGGTTTCCTCCGGGTGGTCTGGTTTCCTCCCATGTTACAAAGACATGTAGCTGGAGCATTTCTCCCGGGCCTCCTGCTGAAAATTGGCTCGTTCCAAGTCGGACTTTCCCTGGTTAACAAATGTTAAATAAATAAATAAATAAAATTTGTTAATTATGCAATAATGAAGAATTTGAATGAGTCCCCCCTTTATATACACACACACACACACATATATATATATATATATATATATATATATATATAGTATATATGTGTAATAACAAGGAAAAAATACATTAAAATAACTAGCCAGCCTATCTTATGCTTTTTACTGCCTGCTTCAATATTTAGCTTCTTTGGTTGGCTGTACAGTTAAACAGAGATTTGTCAGATTTTATAACCATCTGTGGTAAACAGATGAATTGAATGCCAAATATTTCACAAAAGTTGAAAGGAAAACAAACACAAGCTCATTTTGCTTGCTTACAATATGCTATGCTGCCAAGTCAGCATATTAGAGAAAGAAACAGTATATCCTGTAACAGAACATCAGGTCAATATTACTTGTTTGTGTCTTTTGGCTTATCCCGGTTAGGGGTCGCCACAGCGGAACTCCGGTCCGCTAATGATTGGTAGTGGATTTTTACGTGCCGAGTTACCAGCCCTGATGCACAACCTTCAACGAAGGCACGCCCCATTCACATATGCCTCCACACAGAAGATGCTCTAGCTGAGAATCGAACGGGAGAACGTCTTGCGTCTTGCTGTGAGTCGACAATGCTACCGCAGCACCACCACCGCAGTACCCTTAATAAAGCTACTTATCAGGTCAATATTAATAAGTAGCTTAAATCCAGTTACGTAAGAACAAAACACATACTGCTTTGTCTAACTACATTAGCAAATAGTAATGTCTTTCTGCTACCAAAGTGTACAAAATGATTCTCATGTGGTCAGTTTATTGGAAAGTACATACTTGCTTGTAAATGCTTTAAACCAGGTAAAAGTACCAGAGTTTCCTTTCTTTCTTTATTTTTTTCTTTCCATTTTGAAGATAAGCTGCTGTTTTTCAACTCCATAAGCCTATTTCTCTGAGAAGACAAGTACAGGAACTAAGTCTGAGCTGGTGGCCACAGGAAAATAGGTACTACAGTCAAAATCTGCAGGTAGGGCCAAAAAAAAAAAAAAACGGTCCTATGTGTTTCTGGTTGGCCCGATATCAGTGTTACCATCCACAACGTCTAATGTTGCAATGAAGCTCGTGGCCTGCTGTTTAAGACCGCTACTATGCAGAACAGAACAAAAACAGTAAAAAATGCAATGGAGAAAGAAAACAGCTCTAGAAACAAGCTGTTTAGGGAGTTTTATGCCGCATTCCATGGATTAAGTGGAAAATTACATCAAGCTACTGCTAGGTGAGTTATTTTTTAAAATACTTGATTTTTTTCTCACTTTATTCACTCTTTTAGAGTTTCGGAAGTTCTCCAAAGGCTTTGAGAAAGGTAGTTTTGGCTTCCGATGTAGTTTTAACTAGGAATTTTTGGTCATTTTTAGAGAAGACTAGTATGTTAGGATATTTCATTTGGAATTTGATTTTTTTGGTAATAAGGAAGACGCAGAAGGGTGACAGCAGCTGTCTTACTTGCTTAATTTGCATTGGTAAGTCCTGGGCAAATGTAATATTGTGACCTTTCCAGATTAATGTTCTTTTTTTGTTTTGCTGCTTATAAGATTTCTTGAACATGTTGGTAATTCAGTAATTTAGCATAGAGCTGTCGGGGATTAGTCGGGTTTTGTGATTTGCAAAAAGCACTAGTGTTTCCTCTATCACAATATCCTTGATAGTGGATTGATTTTCCAGCAAGGCACTGAAAATTTTTTGTAGTGTATCTTGAAGTTGTGTATGATCATATATTTCAGGAATTCCTCATATGAGTATGTTATTTCTCCTGCTCCAAGCCTCAAGATATGTAAGCTTTTGCTGCATATCTTCTAGAATAGCATCCTTCGTTTTTTGTTGTTTTTGGAGCTCCTCAATTTTCTTTTCATTTGTTGTTGATTTAGCTTTAGCATGCTCTAGACGAGAAACAATCTGATCCAGTGTAGTTCCAAAGATGTAAGTTTTTGAATGGCAGACTGTATAGGCAGTAGAGCAGATTTCAAGTTATTCATGGTATAAGCCCCTTTCTGTTTTTGCTTTGGAAGTAGACTTACTCACATCTTGTTGTTTAAGTGTTCTCTGTCTTTTCGAGAAAGCTTCTTTTTCAGGTGAAGCTGTTTACGAAAGCTTAGATTTTGTTGTTTGTAGTTCCATTTGGTCGTAGTCGTTTGGCATGGATGACTTTTAACAGGATCACTGATATTTAGTTTAAGCAGCACTTTCCACTAGCAAGATAGGTCTCAAAAATTCCATGTGGCTTTGCAATAGAAATAATCAGGGTAGAGAAAAAATTTTTTTTGTTGAATAAAACTTGAATTTTTGAGCATGAAAATATCCAGATGGTTAGTCAGTCATATAACAAACCCCATTTTGATAATATTACAGGCTGATGGTTCCTGATTACAAAGATTCAGACAGAGGAATGTGGAGCTGCAAAGAGAGAGTGTTCACTTGCTGTCCACCATCTTAAAAGTTGCTATCTGATTTCTCATACTCTGCCAGTTTTCCATTTATTGCAAGTTAAAAACATACTGATACACTTCTGGTATATTTTTTAAATGTTATGCTTAGCATATAACAGTTTGTGAATTGTGTTCAACCTAGAGCTTGATCCAGCACTAGGCAACCTAAGCAGTCACCTAGGGTCTTGCAACTTGGGGGGGGGGGCACCTTAACTTTAACATAAACACTTCTTAACACCACGGTGGTGGTGTCTTCTTCTTTAATGAAGACCATGTGTACATCGCACGCACACCAATGCATATGTAAACACAAACTAGCAGTTCAGTTGAGAGAGAAATTTTGTGGAACTGTGTGTGCATGTATGTGTATGTAATTTAAACTAGCCACACCATTCATTTCTGTATGAGACAGAAAGAGTGTGTGTGTGTGTGTGTGTGTGTGTGTGTGTGTGTGTGTGTGTGTGTGTGTGTGTGTGAGTATGGAATTTAAACTAGCAGTTCCGTTTGTTAATGTAGACAAAGTGTGTGTGTGTTTGTATGCCAGTGTGTATGGAATTTAAACTAGCCATTCATTGCTGTACGAGAAGGAAAGTAAGTGAATGTCTGCGTGTGTGCGTGTTTCTGTGTGAGAAAGGTGTGTGTCTGTGTGTGTGTGAGCACAGAATTTAAACTAGCTATTCATTCATTGCTCTATGAGACAGAGAGTATGTTTGCGTGTGTGTGTGTGTGTGTGTGTGTGTGTGTGTGTGTGTGTGTGTGTGTGTGTGTGTGTGTGTAACACCTCTCAACTGTCCAGATTTTCACAGAATGTCCAGATTTAGCATCACATTTTTGGTGTGTTTCTCATAAAATTTGTGGTTTTCTGCCAAATCACTGTGGACTGAAGTCGCTAAATAATGACGTGTATATGAGTTTCACACTTCATATCCTTTAGAAAATGCATGCTAACACAAACCTTGTTATTCTAGCAAATGTTTAAGTTAGAATGAACATTTTTTAAAATGTGTCTCTATTTCTGGGCCATTGTATCCCCATTATTTTAGGCTTTGTCCAGATTTCTTGCACTAAGAGGATGAGAGGTATGGTATGTAGTGCCCTACTTAAAGGGGAGGGGGGGCAGGTTAGTCAATTAATTTCATCAGGCTTGACCTTATAACCTGCTTACAGAAGACATGAAGCTGAATCCTGTACACCAACTACCAGACTGCTGAAGGAATTGTGAGTTTGAGTTTTCAGTACATTTTTGGGAAATTATTAGTTTCACTACATTTTCAAGGGATTATGAGTTTCAAAGGAAAAGAAGTTTACCATTGCTCATGCCAAGTATGTTTTCAAAGTACAAAAAACTGTTTTGTTTATCAAATGGCAGTCATTGTGTTGTAGAATTTGGAAGCAGTGTTAGTAGCATAATTGCCTTTGATGCAGAAGGCTGTGGGTTCTACTCCCACACCATGTAGATGATGTGCTGCTACTGCAGTGCCCTTTTGATTGCTGATTATTTGTTGCATTTTAAGGGGGTGCTGCACTCCTGAGTGTGTCCTCCTTTGTATAAGAAACCTAGTAACTATGAACTTGTCTACTTGTCAGTTATTCCTTCTTCCAATATAACCAGATTACCAACTTTTTTAATGTAACAGAGGCAATTAATTCTTCTAGGGCAGCAGGCACTGAATCTGTAGATGAAACACTGAAATGTAAAGTTGTTTGCTGTTAGCAACCACATCATTAGTTACAGATCTCTTTAATGTGGAACTATTTGGATGACTTTTACTTCTGCAGAGATTGTGCATATTGAATGATATCAGTGGATTGTAATGATGAAGTTTGAGTAGCCTTTTATGGTTGACATTTTCTGAAATGGATAGTTTTGTCATTACTGGTTCATACATATTATTTCATTGCTTACTCAAGGAATATTCAAAATTACAAATGTAAAAGACATCCTAACCCTAAGCCCACATTTGCGCATGTTTCTCACCTTTCCTATAACTAGTCCAGATATAGATTTGCTCTATCCAAGCATTCTAGCTTGTCAGTGGGAGTGGTAAGCACTGGCTCAGGATATGTAGTTTATTAGCCATCTGGGCAGTTTTTCCATCTCTTTCAACTTTATGGTTTAAAAGCCCGCATTGCACTTTTCCCACCTTTCTTGTAACTAGTCTAGTCCAGATACAAATTTTCTGTATCCAGGACTGTATGTAAGCTTCTGAGCCCTCCAAGCCTTTCTATGTTGGAGGGAAGCCTTCTTGTTTATCTGTGGGAGTGGTAAGCACTAGGTAGCCTATCTACCACAAGTGGAGTGGTTTCTGGTCCAGAATTTGTAGTTTATTGGCCATTTGGGTAGTTTTTCCATCTCTTTCAACTTTCTGGTTTAAAAGCCCGTGTTGCGCTTGTTTCTCACCTTTTCTGTGACTAGTCTAGTCCAGATACAGATCTGCCGTATTCAGGACTTTTTGTAAGCTTCTGAGAGGTGCCAAAGTCTGTTCTTCAATTTTTCTCTTAGATCTGCTAGTTCACTACTCTCCTGCACTTTTACTAACTTATTAGTCTAGCACTTTACCAAACCAGACTTTGTGTAGCAATTATTGCAGCACACAAAAGTGCTACCAGCACTTAACGTTCTACAAGGAAACAGCTCCAGCACTTATTATTAATGCTCACCTCTCCAGACATGTCTAAAGGTCAGTTACCTGTGCTTTCTTCTGTTAACCTGGTGAACTTGGGCATCCTGAGGCAATGTAGCAACTGCCTCATGTACACCGACAACCCTCTTCTCTTACCACCCAACACTCAGACTTGCGAGCATTGCACTTATATATCCAAATTGGAAGCCAAGCACTCTCCAGTCAAGACCAGAATAGCTGGTCAAGAGGAGAAGGTCAACACTTGCACCGCACCATGTGGAACACACAGCCCTCCAGAACACACACCAGCACTGCCTTCACATAAAAACACAAACCGCACACCCACCTTCGTGGAGGCTCTCAATAAAAATCTACCCAAACAGTAGAGACCTCCAAGGCAGAAACATACTCAACCACCACAACACAATACTAATCACAAGACACATAACTCTCCTAAACAGTCTGCCACTCAACCAAAGCCCCTAAGGCAAAACAGCATACCCAGCACACTAGTCATAGGTGACTCGATAGTGAGGCACAGTGATGTCCCACTCACTAGGTTGAATAAGGAGAAAGCAACAGTCAGCTGCCTTTCAGGTGCCAGGATTTACCATATAACGCACACACTTAGGTCCCTCAACAACAGGTACAAATATGACTCTGTCATTGTGCATGTGGGTATGAATGACCTGAGATGTACCTCCCTGGACTACATGAAGAGAGACATGGAGGACCTCTCAGATTATGTAGCCCAGGCGGGTATGACCCTAGCCTTGAGCAGCATCCTACCATCACAACGAATGATACCACAGTACAAGCAGAAAATGATTGATTTCAACAATTGGCTAAGTTTCTGGTGTCATTCTAAGGGGATCCAGTATCTGTCTGACTGGGATGACATGATTGACAGATGGCCTGCATCTGTCACCCCTGGGCTTCCAGATACTGGCCAAGGCTCTTGCCACATATAGTGCCTTTTTTAGGTGGTGTTCCAAAAACCAAATTACCACTGTAACAGCTACAAACAAATGCAATCTGAAGGTCATGCTGCTCAATGCTAGAAGTCTAAATCTCAAAATGCACTCACTCGAAGCACTCCTTAAAATGGAGAACATTGACATTTGTGTTGTAACAGAGATCTGGTTCAAGGCAGCAGAAAGCACCCCTGCACTACCAGGCTATAACTCATTCTACACCTTTCGGCCCCAGAACTTGGACCGAAGCTCCAAAGGTGGTAGTGTTTCCATATTCATAAAGGATGCACAGACTTCCACACTGGTAGCCCAATATAACCCATCAGTGATACTTCAAGTGCAGCTAACATTGGGTAAGACTGCGATTCAGGTTGTAGCCTGGTATAGGTCCCCAACCATGTCCCAAGACACTCACTCCTTGTTCCTAAGCACCCTGGAGAATATTAGGGTCCAACCTAACACACTCATACTGGGCGAATTCAACTACCCCTCCATTAACTGGGAAAACTACTTATGTACCAATACACTTGCCCAACGTTTCCTTGAATTCATTAATTCCAATGCCCTGGACCAGCTCATTCTTACCCCCACTAGAGGTAGTAACATCCTTGACCTGGTCATTACTAACATGGGTGACCATTGCTCTACACCAATAGTCAACTCCTCCCTGGTTAGATCTGACAACAAACTAATCACCTTGGAAATCAACACCCCCCTCCATAAAGGAAACCACCATGAAAAACTTCACTAAAGCTAACTTTGGGCTCCTAAGAACAGATGTGGCTAACTTCATGGCACCCATGAAAATGGAGAATAGTTGCATGACCACTGAATCATATACCAATGCACTGTATGAACACATACACAAATGCATGGATCTCACCATACCCAACAGAACCAAGACACTCTCCTCCAAAAAAAAAGAAAACAATCTGGTGGTCTCCTGCCATAAACAAACTCTACAACACAAGGAGGAAACTGATGCTGAATAAGGTGAAGTCCCAAGACTGGAAAAACACCCTTATCAGCCTCAACAAAACGTTGAGATCCCTCATCAAATCCTCTAAAGCTAGCTATGAAAACAGAATTGCAGCAGATAGTAAAGACAACCACAAGGCCTTCTATAGTTATGTAAAGAACCTCCACGGCAATACCCAGATTTGCTCTGAGCTACTGCACAATGGTACCTCCTATACTGAGCCAACAGATATTGCCAATATACTGACTGACAGATTCAGTGGCAAATTTACCCCTCCCCCCCAAAGGACCAATCACAATAACAGTAGATTTCCAGGCACACACTATAACTGCTACACAGGTTAAAACAACACTGTCCAAGGCTAAGAATACAGCTTCTATGGGACCTGACAATATCCCTGGCTGTGTTCTACATGAACTACAGAGTGAATTGGCATGTCACCTGTGTGCCCTGTTCAATCACAGCCTCTCCTCAGGCTTTGTCCCTACCGAATGGCGCACTGCTATAGTCATCCCTCTCCACAAAGGAGGAGTGACTACAGACCCTGGGATCTATCACCCCATTAGCCTGACAAGTCTGATATGCAAAGCTTTGGACGCATCATCATGGACCTAATAAACAAGGATATAGGGAATCTCCAAACTCTGGATCCCACACAGTTCGGTTTTGTGAAGGGTAGAGCATGCCTGCTCAACTTGGTCGACTTCTTTGAGTCAGTCACCAGAGCTGCAGATGAAGGCAAGGTGGTTCATACAGCCAACCTTGATCTGGCCAAGGCCTTTGATACTATTACCCACTCAGGAATCATAAAAAAACTCACTAAGCTAGGCATCAACCCCTATATCACTAGGTGGGTTGCACACTGGCTCACAGATAGAACCCACAGTGTGAAAGTAACTGACTCCAAGTCAGACTGCTGACCAGTCATGAGTGGAGTCCCACAGGGATTGGTCCTGGGTCCTCTCCTATTTGATATCTACTTCTCTGAAGTCCAGTCCAACATGAAGGGACTCTGGCTGACAAAGTTCACAGACGATTGCAAGTTGGGAGCCATTATTAACTCCCCAAGTGATGTTGACATCCTACAGAAAGGCCTCACTGAGACCAACAACTGGTGTCAGAACCATGGCCTTAAACTCAATGCCAAAAAATGTGTCGTCATCCACTTTGGGAAAAACCCAGTAATCATGAATTACCACATCGATGGTAGTCCACTGAACACAGAAGGCGTTTTAAGAGATCTGGGAACACAGGTTGACAGCAACCTCTCTTTTGACCGCCACACTGCCACTATGGTCAGAAAGTCCTTCTATGTGGCACATCTCATTAATAAGGGTTTTGAATCCAGGAAGAACGAGGTCATTGTCTCCCACCACTCTTCCCTCATTAGGGCAATCATCGAGTACAATGCCCCATTTGGCATGTACCTCACTAGACACCTGCAACAACTGGAGAGGCCACAAAAGTAACTCACAAAGAGGATCCTGGGCCTTAAATAATTATCCTATATGGACAGTCTCAAAAAACTCCAACTATTCTCTGTCTCATATCGCCTACTTAGAGGCAATCTCTGCTCGATATACAAAGCCATGTCCCAGCTCTGTTAGAAATGGTACATCTAAAGAAATCCCAATCCCTCTGCACCACACACAATCCAGAGACCTCAGCCTTATTACCACAGTCAACAGAATGTGCTGGAGGGACATGTTCATAACCCAGAGACTGCCCATGCTATGGAATAGACTTCCCATACATGTCAAACAGAGTACCTCACTGGCCCTCTTCAAGAGAAATCTTGATGAATGGATGGGAAATAGAAAATTCACCCCGGGGATCACTCCAGTGGCTCTGCTTCACAGAAGCACTGGGAACTAAGGTCGGGTGGCACAATGCCAGGGTAATCCTATGGGCTAGGCTTGCAAGGGCCATTAGCCTAGTACACACCTATGAACAAGTGGTACTGTATTATACAAGGAATATAATTTAATACAATTAGGAAGGTGAATCAAGGAACACACACATGTATGCATGGCCCTTAAAATGTGTGCAAAGAGCCTATTATTTGAAAATCAGCACACATGTAAACTTAATCCCCCCACTGGCCAGATGCATTTTCTTTGAATGTAAGTTTTAATACTGTTTCAATGAATGTGAGTTTCAAGGCCAGAGAAGTTTACTGCTCATGCCAAGTCTGTTTTAAATTGCGAGATTGTATTGTTTGTTTAACAAAGGGCTATAAGTGTTTGCACTATAAAAAAATTAATTTAAACAATTTTATTTCAATATCTGTAATCATTGTAGAAGTAAATAAGAAAACAGTACACACAGTGACAGGTTTGAATAGTGTTTATAGTAACTGGGGTGAACTAGCCAAGCTGAAGCTAGAAACCACATTCCAGAGATTGCTAGCAAAAACCACAGGAAAATTTACTGTATAAAAAAACAACACTGAGCACTTTCGTTGAGTATAACCATGCCTTCATCAGAATACAAAAAAATTACATTAATGCAATGCTCACATTTAAATACTTCCTCTCCCAGTCACATTATTAATCAAGACCAGTCAAAGCCCCCAGTTACAAAGTCATTTGCATCAAGTATTGTTGTTGGTCTTTTCGGCTTTTCCCAGTTAGGGGTCGCCACAGCGGAACTCCGGTCCACTAATGATTGGCAGTTGATTTTTATGGTGCCGAGTTGTCAGCCTGATGCCCAACCTTCAGTGAAGGCACACCTATTCACGCATGTCTTTCAGAGGCCACTCAACCACAGGGAGGACCTACAGACTCCACACAGAAGGCACTCCAGCCGAAAATTGAACAGGAGAACCTCTTGCTGTGAGGCAACAAAGCTACTGCTATACCACCTATGAGTCCACAAAATATGTTTGTTAAAGAAACATATACTTAAAAAAAAAAAAGAAAAAAGACAGTCTTCACTTAACCCAGAAAAAATGTTACACACCATATGAATGTAACCTTAAAATTCTAGCCAGTGATAGTCCATCATTCAAACTTGGTGATGTTTGAACATTTAATCTAATTTGCCATTTAAGCTTACACAACTCAAGTAAATCATCCCAAGGTTGCAGCTTACTCTATACATGCTGGCCCTTCTAACAACTTTCCAACTAACTGAATTCAAAAAGATATGAAGAGTCACAGGATGAGGAACTCCCTTTAGAACCAGCCACTGTGAGATGCTCAAAGTGTTTGCGGAACCAAAGGAAACAGCAACAGGAAACACAGAGTCCTCAATCGAGAGGACAGAGAAACAATTTTCAAAACCAGAGAAGGATGGAAGGTAGAAGGAGATACCAAAAGCCTGTCACTCACTTCTCGACAGCATTTTGCTGACTACAATGAGCAAACTGAAGTTACAATCATCAGTAACACTAAAGGTGACTTTTCTGTTTATAATTATTCTAGTAATGAATATATAATGGTAACGTTGCAGAACTGTTTAGCAGAGGTTTAACCTTTGTTCCTACGGCACATGCAAAACTTGATCAGCTTATTGACTTTAAACTGTTTATTAGGAAGTTACATTTTTAATTTTTGTCCAAAAACACAAAGTCAGTTTCATCAAAATGTTTTGACCTGCAAGAGTCTTTTTAACCCAACTCCCAGTGCAGGTTCTGGTACTGTTTGAAAAAAATGTGCATGTTTGGTTTTAGACAATTACTCTTTACTAAAACAATAACATAACCTTTCTAAAAGTGAGTGGTTATTGCTTAAAAGGTTAAGCTAGGGTAAGCAGATATGAGTCATGAAACCTAACAAAGGGAGTGGGGTTGTGATCATGAACAAAGAAGACTATCTTAATTGTTTGAATATACATTTACTAGTTGATGATTTATATGAGGAGGTATCCCAAAACTGTGTTCATGGGGCATACCAAAGGATAGATGATTGTTTGGAGGACATGTTTACCCAAGAACAAATAAGTTATGAGAAATACAACTTTTTCAAAGTCAAACACCCAACAATACCATCCATCTTTGGTATTCCGAAGATTCATAAAGACCTGGTAGATCCACTATTAAGATCTATTGTTGATGGGGGAGCTCAAAAACCCATCCTTTAGCCAAGTTCATAGATGCCAAGCTAAAAAACAGTTTAAAGTCCTTTGAACATCTTTGTCAGGACTCCTGGAACTTTCTTGGTAAACTTAAAAAGGTCAAATTTTCGGACTATACCACGTTTTTAACTGTAAATGTTCTGAATTTGTTTAATGTGATCCCTCATATGGAAGGCTTACAAGTTTTTCACGAGTTCATGGTAAACTTTTCACGGTTCAAAAACAATTACATCAACACCCTTTGCACTTTAATGGAAATGGTACTAGAAAACAATTATATGTTCTTGGAAGGTCAATACTTCCTACAGAAAAAGGGTGTTGCTATGGGAGCCTCATGTGCCCCCATACTTGTGAACATTGTCATGTTACATTGGGAGCAAGAACACATTTTTTCAAAAGTTCCAGAACCACCCTGGTCCCATTATGTCCATTTCCTGGATGACAATTTTATTGTCTGGGAAGCGGGCTTAAGTGAGTTACAAAAGTTTGTTGAGTACTTGAATTCAACATCTAGTTTTTTTATATTTACCTATACTTATGATTCATCACACATAACACTACCTGGATGTTGAACTTACTAAGGATGTTGCCCAACAGAGAATCATAAGTAACATTTTCAAGAAAAGTACATACACTAATAGTATGTTACATTATATGAGCTGTCATCCTGAAAAACAAAAAAAGGAATAGTGAAAGGGAATTTGTGTTTTTAGCATGTGTGGTATCAGAGGTTGAACATTTCCAGGTAGAGAGTCGAAAACTGACTACAATGTTTACAGCTGGAGGTTATCCAACTGAGCTAGTTGTTACTATTTGTGATGAAGTTAAACAGAAAAGAAACCAGGGATATATATTTTTATATATATATATATATATATATATATATATATATATATATATATATATATATATATATATGGTTCCACTTCAAATCATTGAATTACCATTTCATCGAATTGCAAATCATCGAGACCAAATCGTCGAAAAATCATTTAATCGAAAACTCATATCATCGAATCTCAAATCATCGAAAACTATAAAGCAACTACAAATAACATTCCACAAAGTTTTTACTACATTTATGAAGGGGGGCAAGCCCCTGCACCCCATGTGGGGCTCACCCCCCCATAAATAAATATACCAACTCCAAGGTTGCACTACAGTGGGGGAAAGAGGTTATTTCCTAACCACACTGTAGTGTAACCTTGGAGTTGGCATATTTTATTACGGGGGGTGTGGGGGGTGCCAGGGGGGCTTGCCCCCTGCATAAACATAGTAAACAGTGTCTGGGATGTTATTTGTAGTTGCTTTATAGTTTTCAATGATTTGAGATTCGATGATATGAGTTTTCGATTTGGTCTCGGATTTGCAATTGAAATAAATGGTCGATGATTTGAAGTGGAACCATATATATATATATATATATATATATATATATATATATATATATATATATATATATATATATAAAATTTTTGAAAGGTAATTGGACAATTTTCAGTTGTTATAAAAATGCTGTAGAAACAGTGGAAGCAGGACCTAAAATGGTATTTAGGAAAGGTAAACCACTAAAACAATACCTTAAATGTCAGAATAGAGAAAGTAAGGGGGCATTAACAAATAAAAAGAGGGGCACATTGAAGTTGCAGTCAATGCAAACATATACAAGAGAAAGACTATGTGATGATTAATAGGGTGATTATTTTCTCTGATTTCCATTGCAATTGCAATACGTCTTACTTAGTGTACCCAGTCAAGTGTCAAGATTGTGACAGTTTTTATGTAGGTAAAACCAAAAGAAAACTTCATGATAGAATATATGAACTTTTTTTGGATGTAAAAAACAAAAGGATTCTAATGTTTTCTTTATACATTTATCGAATATTCCTACTCACAACTTTTTATTTTTTGGGTTAGACACTGTCACAAAGTATAGTAGAGGGGGACCTTGGGATGGTTTACTTGAGTGGTGTGAGCTTAAATGGCAAATTAGATTAAATGTTCAAACATGACCAGGATTGAATGATGGACTATCACTGGCTAGTGTTTTTAGGTTATGCTGATATGATGTGTAACATTTTTCTGGGTTATGTGAAGTCTGCCTTTTTTCTTTTTTTTAAGTGTATGTTTCTTTAACAAACTTATTTTGTGGACTTATACTAGATGCAAATGACTTTGCAACTGGGGGATTTGATTGGTCTTTATTAATCATGTGACTGGGAGAGAAAGTATTTAAATGTGAGCATTGCATTGATTTGATTTTTTTGTATTCTGATGACATTTTGATTACACTTGACAAAAGATCTCAATATTGTTTTTTTTATACAATAAAGTTTCCTGTGGTTTTTACTGGTGGTTTCTGCGATCTGGTTTCTAGTTTTATTTTGTAGTTTTTACAAGGTTCATGGTTTATGTCTTCTGTGAAATAGCCAAGTAATGGGACACTGGAATGGGTGGAGAAGGGGCTGTTCTGCGGTCCCTTGATCTATTACCCTGTCTAGGGCCCCATTCGCGGGCACACGCACACGTGCACACACACACACACACACACACACACACACACACACACACACACACACACACACACACACACACACACACACACACACACACACAGAAAATGTAGCATATCATGGAAGTTTTCATTGCCTTAGCTGTACAAAAATGTGTGCTTTGATACTTTCTTCCTTAAGAATTCTAAGGATTTAAAATGTATACAGAAATAACAACACAGGCTACGTATGTGCCCGACATCCACTTAGTACTGCAAACCCCAACCCCCTCCTCCATCCTCCACTCTGACAAGGGTGTGGTGCCTGTTTGAGTTCAGGCATTTTGTATGTGCAATTAATTTTGTGGAGCAAATTGCTATATTTCACAACAATTATGCTAATAAATAATGTTATAACTTAAACATACTGTTTGCATGTAATTAAACTACAACCGAAAGTAATAAAATACTAAATGAATATATGTGGAAATGCAAAATTTTTTTTACTTTTCTGTATAAATGCACAAAACAGTAATTGTAAGATGTGTACTCATGGAGCTGTATCAATGTGCTTTACAGACAGACAGACACACACACACACACACACACACACACACACACACACACACATGTATTTATATATATATATATATATATATATATACAGACACACACACACACACACACACACACACACACACACACACACACACACACACACACACACGCCTATGTCAGATGATCAACTTTTCAGAAACTAGAAAAAAAAATCACAGAGAACATATAATCGAGTGTCTGAAAACGCAAACATAAAAAAAAAAAAACCACAAAAATTTACCTTTTTTAAGTTTTTGAAAGGGGGCAAGCCCCTCCACCCCCATATGGGGGGCTGCACTCCCAGACCCCATGCAAATTACATAAACCATTTTATATACCAACTCTGAGATCACACTACAGTGAGGAAAAGGGTACATTTTCCGATCCTCGCTGTACCACAATATCCATTCAAAAGCTTCAAGTTTTCAAAAACATGATCATATCGTCGATCAATCAACTGATAGGGACCCACAGACATGTATGTATGTGTCTATATACATATATATATATATATATATATATATATATATATATACACACACATACATACATTTTACTGCAGTGGTGCTGCTGCAGTAGCGTAGTTGCCTCACAGTAAGGCGTTGTCCTGTTCGATTCTCAGCTAAAGCTTCTTCTGTGTGGAGACATGCATGAATGGGCGTACCTTTGTTGAAGGTTGTGCATCAGAGCTGGCAGCTCGGCATGTAAAAATCTACTGCCAATCATTAGCGGACCGGAGATCCGCTGTGGCGACCCCTAACCAGGAAAAGCTGAAAGACACAACAACAACAACATACACATACATACATTTTATATATATATATTATGTATATAGATATGCATATACACACACACACACACACACACACACATATATATATATATATATATATATATATATATATAGATGTATATATATGTGTGTGTGTGTGTTTGTGTGCAGATTATTATTTTACAGAATTACTCAAACATATGTTACATTTGTATTTATGCAGACAATTAAGTTAGCACATAAGCTTTCCTTATATTTGTATACAGATGCAGTTTTGTGTATAGGTATGTTTATGCTTTCTGTTCATAGGATTATAGGAGATTACTAGGCTAATGGCCCTGGGATTCTTACACGCCTAGCCAAGAGTTTATCCCCAAAAAAGAAACCTCAGTCAGCATCTGTCACCCCTGTCAATGAGGGACACAGTTGGAACTGTTTGAACAAATTTATGGTTTCCCAGCCACTCATCACTTGAAGAGGGTCAGCAAGGTACCCTGTTTGACATGTATAAGAAGTCTATTCCAGAGATGGGGCAGCCTCTAGGAGACAGACCTGTCTCTCCAGCAGGTTTTGTTGATGTTGCATATTAGGTTTGGGCCTTTTGAGTGGGTAATGCGTGAGGAGTTAGACTTACAGATATGGATCATCTCTAGTAAGGCAGGGTTGGATACTGCCTTGTAGGTGAGACACAGATCACCTCTAAGCAATCTATATGATACAAAGTAAAGTGATAGTGATTTGAGCCTGTCTGCATAGGACAGATGTTGGAGGCCATCTATTCTCTTTGTAAGGTATTTCTGTGGCCTTTCCAGTTGGTGCAGTTGTTTGGAGAGGTACATACCGAATGGGGTGTTATACTTAATTATTGTCCTAATGAGGGAGGAGTAGAGTGAGGTAATAACCTCCTTTTTTCTGGATGCAATCCCTTTACTTATGAAATGAACCAAGTAAAAGGCTTTTATGACCACTGCCCCTCATGATGGTCGAATGTGAGATTGTTGTCAACCTGAGTGTGAAGATAGGTGAAGGCTGCCAGCCTAGCCATATAGAATTTTGTAGATAATTCTGTCATTTGTAAATATTAATGTAAGCCACAGGCTTGTTCTCTTAAATGTGAAAAGACTGTATTGGATGTTGAACTGAAAAAAATTTAACAACAGTTCACTCTGCTGTAAGAAAGCTGATATGTCAGGCATTGTAAAATTCTTTGATCTAAAACTCAGAGCCGAGATGTTTAGAGGGAGGCATTCTGCCAATTGTTTTGAGGCCAGAGTTAATGGCTAGAATTTACATGTATAATTTCTTTTATTGCTCTGGCTTCCTAACCAGCTGCATGATCAAAAAGGCTATTAACTTCTGAGTTTCTGTTAGCCTGGGAACCAGAAAGAAATGATGTAATCTGAAATGAATCAGTTGTACTGTGTTATCAATTTAAGGACAGAAAGAATGAGAGCATTTTAGCATTTGTCTTGAGAACATCCAACTCACCAGCACTCTGCCTGTGTTCTATATGTACGTTTTTTAAGAACTGTATTTTCTCTTAGATATAGCTAGGAACTAGGAAGATTAGATTATTTTTTTCTGTAGTGATGTCAGAACTTTTCTACTGTATTATTTTAAGTATTTCTCTGTGATCACTGAACTCTTGACTAGCACTGTGTAGTAAGAAGTATTGTCTTGTGTTTTGATTATTTAATATTAAATATTTTAAACCTTTCAACTGCAGCTGTTTTGTGTAAAGATAATTTAAGCTCTAGAGTACATTGCATGCATATAGTGATACTGGCCAAGCCACTCCACTAAGCCTTGACTGTTCAATTGCACTTACCATTTGCATAATAATATTGCACAGTAATAATTGGACACCTTTAGTTAAGGGTCTTTTTAGTAGCTGATAAATATTAGTGGGTGGTGGCAAGTGGTACTACCATATAGTCTGGGTAAAAGGTGCACAGCTGGAGAACCTTTTCCAGCCTTCCCCAGGAGTGTGTGTGGTTGTATATAACTCTTATCTCAAATTGTGTGTGTGTCAACTACTTGGACATGGACATGAAGCACTGGTTGGACAGAGAGGGTGCTGGAAGTTTTAGCTTGCCCACTAGGCTGAGATCTGGACCCTACAGCTGTGCCTGTGGGGAGTCTTATTGGGAACCTGGAGAGAAGGGGAGAAACCAGCCCCAGACTGACTGTGATCTCTGTGTGCTCTTTACTGTGTGTGTATTTATTATCCTTTCCCTATATGGATGCCCCTCACTGGTGTTAGTGGTTAGGACTGAGGCTCCTTGATTGCTGGGCCAGTACACGTGTGTCACACTGAGTACCCAGGTTTCTCACTACAGGTTGTGTGCTTAATGGGTTGCTGTTCATGTGTGTAATCAGTAAGACCATGTTTTTGCTGAATGGTATGATAATACATTTTTTCATTTAACTTAAGGCCATGACTTTGGCACCAGTCATTTGTTGCTGTGAGACCATCATGCCGTATGTTAACATCATTTGAGGAGTCAATGACAGCACCCAACTTACAGGCATCTGCAAACTTGGTCAGCCACACACCCTTTTGTGTTTACTTGGCCTGCTGAGAAGTAGATGCCAAACAGTAGGGGTCCCAGGACAGATCTCTGGGGAATACCACTAGTGACGGGTCTGCTGTTGGAGGTGGAGGCACCTATTTTGACCTTGTAGGTCCTATTGGTGAGCCAGGTGGCAACTTACTTGATTATATAGGGATTTACACCAAGCTGTGTCAGCTTTTCAATGATGTCTGAGTGGGGGGGTTGTGTCAAAGGCCTTGGCTAAGTCAAGGTAAGCTGTATGTACTGACTTTCTCTCACCCAGGGCCTTGGTGACAGTCTCAAAGAAGTCAACCAGATTCAACAGGCAAAATCTGCCCTTGATGAATCTAAATTGGGTGGGGTCAAGTGCTTGGAGATTGCCTATGTCCTTGTTTATGAGATCCATAATAATACGCTCCATGGCTTTACAGATCAGACTTGTCAATGGGGTGATAGTTTACTAGGTCAGTAGTGGCACCACCTTTGTGCAAGGGGATGACAATGGCAGTTCTCTACTCTGCTGGAATGAAACCTGTGCTTAGGCTGTGGTTGAATAGGGTGCTCAATGGTGAAGCTAGTTCTTGCTGGAGATGGTGCAGAATACAGCCCGGAACACTTTCATACCCCATGGAAGCTGTGCTCTTTACCTTGCATATGGTCTTTTACACTTGATCTATGGAGATGTGAGGTATGAGACAAGTATCAGGGATGTTGAATGAGCCATGGGGGGTAGGGTATTTGAAGTTTAAGCTGAACCTATCAGTTAGCAGGTTGGCTAAGTCAACAGGATCATTGTAAGTGGTACCATTAAGTACTAATTTGGAACAAACCTGGGCTTTGCCATAGAGGTTCCTGACATAATTGAAGAATGCTTTGTGGTTTCCCTTTGGTTCAGAGGCTAGTTTCAATTCATAACTAGCATTCAAGGTTTTCACTAGTGATCTAATTTGCTGTTGAGCCTGAGGAGGGAGTTTTTCCAATTTGGAATTTGTTCCTTTTTTCCCTTGGACAAGAGTTTCTTCCTTTTGTTGTAAAGCCTTTTGATAGAGGATGTCCACCACATAGGTTTGTGTTTCCTTGAGGAGCAGGTTTTAGTTCTGTTGGGTATGGCTGAGTCCATGCAGTTATACAGGTGCTTGTATACTGCACTGGCATACTGTTCAGCATAGTTCTCTGCATCCTCTGAGGGTGGTGGTGGTATGAAGCTACTGATACCCTCCTTTAGGAGGGTATAGTCAGCTTTTGAGAAGTTTTTTAGCCTGGTTATGGCTGGGGGGAGTTGGGTAGGATAGAGACCTTGAATGAGACAGACCAATGATATGATCTCACCAGGGATGAACATACTATGGGAGTGGTGCAATGGTCACCGATGTTGGTGAGAACCAAGGCCAGAATGTTATCTTCCCTTGTAGGGGATGAGATGACTTTGTCTAGTGCATTAGAACTGATGAAGTCAAAGAATCACTGGGTGAGTGTATTAGTGCAGGAATAGTTCACCCAGTACATGGTGGAGTAGTTGAAGTCACCAAGGATAAGGGTGTTAGACGGTACTTTGATGGAGTCAAGTAGGTCTAGGTAGGAGGAGTGGGTGTCCTGAGTCATGGTGGGAGGTCTACAGCTGGCTATAACTTAGATGGGTGTCTTGCCAACTTTCAGTTGCACCTGGAGTAATTCCAGTGCACCATGCTGCCAAACCAGTCTGGAGGTGTGCCTGTACTTAATGAAGACAGAGACTCCACCACCCTTAGTCTTTCTGACTTCATTTTGGGGTTGGTAAATGTGGAATAAGGTATAGCCTAGTAAGGCAGGGGTGCTCTCTGCAGCTCTGAACCAAGTTTCTGTGACTGCACAGACATTGGCATCTTCCAGTGCAAGGAGAGCCTCCAGTGGGTGCATTTTCAGGTTAAGGCTTCTAGCATTAAGCAGCAGGACCTTCAATTTGCTTTTTGACAGATCTTTTATGTTGGAAGATTTGTCTTTGGGACAAAGCCTAAAAAGGGAACAATGGGGGAGGCAAGAGCCTTGGCCAGGATCTGGAATCCCAGGGGTGACGGGTGGAGGCCATCTCTGGAAAAGCATCGAGGCTTGCCAACCATGTCATCATAGGCAACAGATACTGGATCCCCTTGGAAAGACACCAGAAACTAAGCCAATTGTTGAAGTAAATTATTTGTTGTTGGTATTGTGGTATAATTCTTGGTGAAGGTAGGAAGCTGCTTAGGGCTAGGGTCATACCTGCCTGGGACACATACTCTGAGAGCTCAATCATGTCTCTCTTCATATAGTCCAGGGAAATATGTCTCAAGTCATTCATACCAGCATGGACAATGACAGAGTCATACTTGTACTTGCTGTGGAGAGACATAAGTGTATGCATGATGTGGTGGATTCTGGCAATTGACAGACAACTGACCGTGACCTTCTCCTTGTCGAGTCTGGTAAGGGGGACATTAGTGAGTCTCACAACTGAGTCACCGATGACTAGTATATTTAGTTTATTATTATGCCTTATGGACTGCATTGATTTATTGTTATGCCTTATTTGTGAGTGTTTGTGAGACACTAGTATGTTGTCTGCTGTGTGTGATGTGTTTGGTGTTATGTATGGAATGTTTGTGAGTGTGTTTTGGGGTCTCTGTTGTTTAGGTACATTTTTTATTGAGGACATCTGCATAGGAGGTGCGTGTTGTGCTTGGCTATGTGATGTGAGAGGTGCAGTGTTTGTGCTGGCATTCTCCGCTTTGTCAGGAGTACTGACTGCGGTGCGAGACAGTATGGATTCTAAGTTACTGATGTAGATGCATTTCTCGCAAATAGAATAATTATGTGCTATGAGAAGAGGGCTGTCAGTGAACATGAGGTAGTTTCTACACTGTGTCAGTATGTCCGTGTCGGCCAGGCTGGCAGGAGAAACTGATGGGAATTGTCCAGACATAGCATTCTGAATACTTGGCGGACTTATGGAGAGAGGATTTTGATAAGGGTTTGTGTGCAAGAGTGTAGACCGCAAAAACATTCTTAAATGTGAAGTAACTGGCCTGAAGCACAAGTGCTAAAGCCAAAACTAAGATGCTTAGAATAGTGGATAAATTTAATCAGGCTACTAAAAATCAGTAATAAATGCAGAATAAAAGCACTTGAACACTTAAGAGCATACAGCAAAGCAAAATAACACAGTAGGTAGAACACAGTTTCAGTAAGAGCAGCTGGATAAAGCGTAAAATCTTTTTTTTGGTAAGTGGAGAGGGAGGAAATGGAAGATAATACAAGATTAAGAGATTAAGGTGGATGGCCTTCGCATATGTTCTCTCTGTACACAGTAGAGAGAGCTGATGAGATGGGACTGGTAGGAGTGTCTGAAATTAAAGCAGCAAGGGGGTAGTCCTTCCAAAATGATCTCACTGTATTCAGTTAAGTGAGCAAATGAGATGGGTCTGGGAGGAGTGCAGAAAGACAGATTTACAGCAGGGGTGGACAATTCCAAAGTCACTGCAGAGAGAGAGAGAGAGACCACCAAAATGTTTACTTATATTAGCTTTGTATATCTAGATGGTTGTAGACGTCACATCCAGCTAAACAGCTCTGCTACAAAGCAGAAATACACATAAATGTAACATGCTGGAGGGACAGTTTCATCTCCCAAAGACTGCCCATACTCTGGAATAAGCTTCGCATTCATTTCAAGTAGAGCACCTCTCTGGCCCTCTTCAAGAAAAATCTTGACGAGTGGATGGGTAACAGAAGGTTCACTCCAAGCATCATTCCAGTTACCCTATTGGATAGGGGCACTGTGAACTAACATTGGGTGGCATGATGCCTAGGCAAATTTTTTGGACTAGGCTTGTAAAGGCTCCAGAGCCATTAGCCTAGTACTTACCTATGAAGCTATGAATCAGTAGTATAAAACAAAGGATAGACCCCCCACCGCAGTCTATCAGATAAATACAAAGCTTCACAGAATGTAAAACAACCCCAGGTATGAAACCGGCTGGCCTGCAGCTCAAGTGCTGAACTAGCCCTGAGAAACAAACTGCAGAGAGAAAGAGAGAGAGACCACCAATATTCAATGAATATTCAGTGAAACAAATAAATAAATGCACTACAGTTTTGATAACTATCACTAAAACAGAACAAGTACAAAAAGTATACTTGTACCAGCTTTGTATGGCCAGATGATTGTAGAAGTCACAGCCAGCTAAACAGCTCTGCTACTGAGCACAAATACTGTTGCATTATGTTATTAACATTACAGATACATTTTTGCAGGTACACTTATTTTTCTATCAATACCTCCAATTATGCAAGCTTCTTATACTTTAGTTTTTTAAATGCATGTTTGACATGCCCCAGTTAATACTTAACTGTAGAACTGTGGTCTTTCACCACTACCTAGTCAACCACTCAGACAGCTGGTTGGGCCTACACTTCTCAAGGTCACTGTACCTGTGCCAGCACTGCTGGTTGGAGCGAGTGATCCCTGTCAGGGATGACAGGAGCTCCACCCACCTCCTGCCAGATGTCAGTCTTTTTCCATTCACTTCCTCTTGTGAATGCCTGATTATTATCCAGATACAATTCCCTAAGAAGGTGAATTATTTATCAGGGTCTCCTTGTCTGACTAGCTTGTATCATGGCCTAGTGACTTCACAGATGCTGCCATCATTAAAAATGTCATAACTGGAATGAATAAAGTATGAGTATGGCTGTGGTTAACAGGTTTAGAGCCACAACCACTGAGGTGTGACACAACCTTAAACAAACCCAGTTAACCAGCAGGGTCATTAGAACAGGTATTGTTATTACTAGCAAGTTTGATTTAACCAAATGTGCTTTGTCATATACATTTTCTAAAGGAATACATTCACATTTCAGTTATATTGTGCATACAAAACAGTGAACACTCATCATTTTTCCTTGTAATACAATTGCTGTTGCTGGTGTGCACTGCCTTAGCTGCCTTTTTTGAAGTATTACACCTGAATGTCATTTATTCCTGTAGTAGAGTGGCAGTATTTATTCTTTGGGGGGGGGTGCAGAAATACATAGTCCTATGTGTGTGACTACCATATTTTATTAACTACTGCATGGCTTGAGGTGAGAAGGTGTGCCAGATTATGTCAGATGGGCAGAGATGACAATCTTTTTATTTTTTTTCTAAACATATTCAGCTTTGAGCATATCTGACACTATCTGTGTATTCCTGTGACATTCTGGGAACTGCTGAGGACTCCACTGCTTTCTGCAGTGTGTTCTCATGAACTCAAGGCTGCACTGGTGAGCTGAGAACAATGTACATACATAGGTGGCCTTACAAGTTTGCATATTACTGCCATTCATAGGGCTAAGCAAAAAATGGCCTGATTTGCATACAAACCAAGTAAATGGACCTGAATTTATGAGAAACAGTTTAATACCACCATATTAACTTGCCATTACTTGAGTAAGGTTGTAAATTACTTAGGAAACTGTGGAAATCATACAGTAAGAAATAAATAATAAAAAATATTGAAATTTAATATGGGACATTTCAAATGATGTAACATTAGTGAGTGACCTTGCCAAAATGTTTATTATACTGATATGGTGGGCATAATATCATGCCTTTAGTGAATGGTATAAAGCTGTCATTTGTAAGTAGGAAATCATCACAACAGCAGTGGGAAATGATTACTGATATCTGAGAAATCATTTACTTGGTGTCATTTAGAGACTGTGCACACATGTGTTTTAATTGTGAAGTACTGAAGTAGCAAGGAAGTTTTGTTGGCTGAACATACATGTGTTCTTACTTGAGGATTTCTCTGAGTGCGATTGAAGAATGAAAATGACATTATTATGAATACAAGACAGTGGTAGGGGCTACAGGATGGATGAATCTGTTAAAAAAGTGATTACTGTTCTGAATGTATTTATGATATTGCTGACACTAGTATAGCACAACTTTACTTGGCTGCTCTGATATTTTGCATGTGTATTTAATTATCAGGTTGGTGTTAACATTTTTAATAGGCATGTATGACGGTGGCCTTTATTCATGTGTGGTAATAATACTAACAAGGGATCAAGGCAGAGAAAGGACAACTTCTGCTGTGAAGAAAATCACTTCCATGTGGCAGCCCTTAGGACATTAGGGAAACATCTGTTTGGTAAAGGGGGCCTGAACAATCTGAAAGAAAGAAATTGTGGAATAATTTTATCCTGGACATTAATACATTGGGTGGTTGAAGCCAAACATTAACACAGTACAAGCAGAGGAACAATGAAATGGTAGGACTTGTTAGAAGCAAGGCGAGGCAGAATGTTGTTGCACTTACAAGTACAGGGGGGTGTCCAGCAATTAGCCCATTAATGCCAGATAAGGAATACCTCATCAACATGCATGGGGATGACTATGACACAGACAATGATGGCACTTGAATAATCAGAGGTGGTGTGGCACTGTTTATTACCAACATCTGCAGTAGGAACACTCATCTGCTAGGGAAGGTTGCTTTAAAAACAGCATTATCTAGTTATACAGTGAACTGAGTGCTGACAAGGAATGATTAAATAAACACATGACAATTACTATTAATTGGTGAACCTTCTACATCCACACAGAGTGAAAATGAAGGCAGTGTACTTGGTAAGTGTCCCCCACACCTCCTTACTCGGCATACAGTACTATATGCTATTGGCATCCTGCAAGCCTACAAGAGCAGCAGAAAGGAGAGAGACTTTAACTATCTCTATTTTACTTATTTTTAAATATACTGCTTACTGCACTTTATTTAAGTAATGTTTTACTATACTGCATTTAATTCAACCTCATTTACTGTATTTTAGCTACACACTGTGTTTTAAAGTGATTTAATTGCTGTTTTTATTATATTTTCTGTGCTCAAAAAAAAAGTTCTAGCTTGTTTTCCTGCCTTTTTCTGTAATTAGAATAGTCTCAATACAGATTTGCAGTATTCAGGACTGTATTGTAGTTTATGAGTTTCCCAGGCCTTTCTGTGATAGATGGAAGCCTTTCTGCTCATCAGTGGGAGTGGTAAGCATTGGGTAGCCTATCTAGCTCAAGAGGAGTGGTTTCTAGCTCTGAAATTGTAGCTTATTGGCCATTTGGGCAGCATTTCTATCCCGTATAACTTTCTGCCTTAAAAGCCCATGTTTTCATGGGTTTGCACTTGTTTATGCTCTGCGGATCCCATTTTGGCATCCTGCAAGCCTACAAGAGCAGCAGAAAGGAGAAAGAGAAACTTCAAGACACTTTAAGTATCTTTGTTTTACTTATTCTTGAATATACTGCTTATTGCACTTTATTTACATTGTATTTTACTATATTGCATTTAATTCAACTGCATTTACTGTATTTTAGCTACACGCTCAAGTGTGCTAGCCTGCATTGTGTTGTAAAGTGATTTAATTGCTGTTTTAAGTGTATTTTCTGTGCTAAAACAAAACAAAAAAAAGCTCTAGCTTGTTTGTTTGTTTTAATGCCTTTTTTTGTAACTAGAATAGTCCAGATACAGATTTACTGTATTCAGGACTGTATTGTAGTTTCTGAGATCCCCAGGCATTTCTGTGATAGAAGGAAGCCTTTCCGCTTATCACTGGGAGTGGTAAGCACTTGTTCACCTCTCTAGCACAAGAGAAGCAGTTTCTAGCTCTGAAATTGTAGCTTATTGGCTGTTTGGGCAGCATTTCTATCCCTTTTAACTTTCTGCCTTAAAAGCCATTGTTAGCATGTCGTGCAGAGCCGCTAAGCTAGGGTAAACTATTACCGGTGCCAGAAAGTCTGAGCTTCAAATTTTCCCTTAGATCTTGCTAGTTTCCTTCCCCCTCGCACTTAAACCAGCTTATTCGGCTAGCACTTTACCAGATTTCTTGTAGCAATTATAATAGCACACATAAGTGCTACCAGCACTAAACATTCTATAAAGAAACAAATCCAGTACTTATTAATACCAACCCCTTGAGGCATGTCTAAAGGTCAGTTCCCTGTATTTTCTCCTATTAACCTGGTGAACCTGGGCATTCTGAGGCAATGTAACAAATGCCTCATGTAAACTGACAAACCTCTCCTCTTACCTCCCAACACTCAAACTTCTGAGAGATGCACTTATATATCCAAACTGGAAGCAAAGCACTCTCCAGCCAAGACCGGAATAGCTGGTGAAGAGAAGAAGGTCAACAATTGCACCACACCACATGGAACACATAGCCCTCCAAAATGTACACCATTACAGCTCCATATTCATAAAGGACATGCACACCTCCAGACTGGTAGCCCAACATAATGCAACAGAGATACTTCCAATTACAACTAACATTGGGTAAGACAACGATTCAGGTCGTAGCCTGCTATAGGTCCCCAACCATGTCCCAAGACTCTCACTCCACGTTCCTTAGCACTCTGGTTAATATTAGGGTCCTACCCAACACCCTCATACTGGGTGACTTCAACTACCCCTCCATTAGCTGGGAAAACTACTAATGCACAATACACTTACCCAACATTTCTTGGAATTCATTAATTCCAGTGCCCTGGACCAGCTCATTCTTACCCCCACTAGAGGGAGCAACATCCTAGACCTGGTTATCACTAACATGGGTGACCATTGCTCTACGTCAGCAGTCAACTCCTCACTGGTTAGATCTGACCACAAGCTAATCACCATGGATATCCACATCCCACCCACACCCTCCGGAAAGGTAACCACTATGAAAAACTTCACCAAAGCTAACTTTGGACTCCTAAAAACAGAGGTGGCTAACTTCACAACACCCATGCAGATGGAGAATGGGTGCATGACTGCCGAATCATACACCAATGCATTGTACGAACACATACACAAATGCATGGAACTGGCCATACCAAACAGAACCAAGACACTCTCCTCCAAAAAAAAAAAAGCCAATTTGGTGGCCCCCTGCCATAAACAAATTCTACAACAGGAGAAAAAAACTGTTGCAGAAAAAGGTGAAGTCCCACGACTGGAAAAACTCCTTTATTAGCCTCAACAAAAAGTTGAGATTCCTCATCAAATCCTCTAAAGCTAGCTATGAAAACAAGATTGCAGGAGATACTAAAGATAATCATAAGGCCTTCTATAGTTATGTCAAGAATTTCCATGGCAATACCAAGGTTTATTACAAGCTACTGCACAATGGTACATCTTATACCGAGCCAACAGATATTGCCAATATACTGGCAGATAGGTTCAGTGCCAACTTTACCCCTCTGCCCCCCTCAAAGGACCAATCGCAATACCAAAAGAATGCCAAGCACCCAATATTACCGCTGCGCAGGTTAAAATTGCACTGTCCAAGGCCAAGAATACAGCATCCGTGGGACCCGACAGTATCCCTGGCTGTGTTCTACATGAACTACAAAATTAACTGGCACCACACTTATGTGCCCTGTTCAATCACAGCCTCACCTCAGGCTTTGTCTCTACCAAATGGCACACTGCCTCAAGTCATCCTTCTCCATAAAAGAGGAGTGACTACAGACAAAGGGAACTATCGCCCCATCAGTCTGATGAGTCTGTAAGGCTATGGAGTGAATCATCATGGACCTAATAAATAAGGATATAGGGACTTTCCAAACTCTGGATCCCACCCAATTTGGCTTTGTGAAGGGAAGATCATGCCTGCTCAACCCGGTCAACTTCTTCGAGTCAGTCACCAGAGGTGTGGATGATGGCAAGGTAGTCCATACAGCCTACCTCAATCTGGCCAAAGCCTTTGATACCATTCCCCACTCTGGAATCATAGAATGACTCACTAAACTAGGCATTGACCCCTATATATCACTAGGTGGGTGGCAAACTGGCTCACATGTAAAACTCACAGTGTGAAAGTAGCAGACTGCAAGTCAGACTGCCAACCAGTGATGAGTGGTGTCCCATAAGGATGGGTCCCGAGACCTCTCCTGTTTGGCATCTACTTCTCAGAAGTCCAGGCCAACATGAAGGGCCTCTAGTTGACCAAGTTTACAAGTGATTGCAAGCAGGGAGCCATTATTAACTCCCCAAGTGATGTAGACATCCTACAAAAAGGCCTCACCAAGACCAACAAT